>NC_049203.1:67044516-67114516 GCF_013347855.1 Anguilla anguilla | reverse complement strand
TTAACTCTCGACTTTTAAACTATGATCGCCCAAATAAATCAGAATAAATTGGACAGATTGCCTAACCCATGCAGTGATCGGGAGTTTAACCGACAGTTGGGGTCGCTGATCAGCTCTGTGTGATGTCTCGTGAAGGCCCAGGCCGTGGTCTGTTTACAGTAATCTCCTCCTGATGGAGATGCTGAATGCCTGCCATTGTTCAGCAGCGGCCCCCTCTGAGGTCCCCTGAGATACGATACAGTGCGTCGCCATGGCGCGCAGGAGTGTGTGTGTGTGTGTGTGTGGGGGGGGGGGGGTGTTATTACTGGCAGCTTATTGTGTGGAAGACTCCGAAGGGGGTGTAATGGGGAGTGATATTCGGGAAGGGTGCGCAGGGTTTGTTGGAGCACAGTTATATCCCCAGGCTGTCAGGAAGGGAGGGGGGGGGGTAGGGGGGGTTCTGCTCAGAGATCTTAGCGGGGGGTGGCGGGGAGGGGGGTGAGCCATCTCTGTCCCCAACCCCACCTTTGGAACCGACTGCACCACCCCCCGGGTCCCTCACGAATTGCCTCTGGCCACAGTGGCGCGGCGGCGTCGCCAGGGGAAACGCGCTCTCCCGCCGCTGACAGGGGAGCATCCCAGAGCGGCGCGGTCGCCTTGGCAGCGCTGCCGTTTGTCTTCAGGGGCGGGTTCTGAGCGGTGTAGTTGTGTCGGCATGTCAGGCGGCGGGGAGCCGCGACGCGACGCGCTGTGTGTGTGCGCCTCTACACCGCGTCCTGCCGTCTCTTCCTCGCAGGCTGACCGCTGAACGCTGGTTTCTTTTGTTTCGGTTTTTTTTTTGGGGGTGATTTTTTGGAGCTAAATGGTATTATGTTTTATTACCTGTTTTATTAATATGGCTTATCTGCTGCAGTCAAAAATGCCCCACCCCCCCCCCTCCCCCCAACTCCAGGATAAGCAGCGGCATTCTCAACTGTTGTTGTTTTTTGTTTCCTAGGTAACGGCGACTGCTCTCCAAGGAAGGAGCACGCGAGGATGCTGGTGGACCTGTCCTTGAACAGCACGCCCAACGGGCAGCACTCCCCTAATAGTGAGTGACTCCTCTCTCTCTCTCCCACTGTCCTCTTAGTAAAACAGACTCTTTCTTTCTCTCCTACTCTTCTCTTCTCTTAGTAAAACAGACTCTTTCTCTCCTCCTCTTCTCTTAGTAAAACAGACTCTTTCTCTCCTACTCTCCTCTTAGTAAAACAGACTCTTTCTTTCTCTCCTACTCTCCTCTTAGTAAAACAGACTCTTTCTTTCTCTCCTACTCTTCTCTTAGTAAAACAGACTCTTTCTCTCCTACTCTTCTCTTAGTAAAACACACTTTTTCTATCTCTCCCACTCTTCTCTTACTAAAACAGACTCTTTCTTTCTCTCCTACTCTTCTCTTAGTAAAACAGACTCTTTCTAAATTTGAATCTTCAGCTGAAAAAAAAGACAAATCTGCAGCCTGGGCACCATTCACTGAACACTAAGCGTTTAAAAAAAAAAAAAGTTTTTAAGGACACGGTGTCAGACTGCTGTAAGTTTTATTTCGGACACGAAAATACTTAATAATGTAACATTTTATTGGGGGGATGGGGTGTATATTTGTTATTAATCAGCAAGAAATATAAACTGCTGTTGTGGGTAGGAAGGATAGAAAACAACCCATGCGGCATGGCACGTCGGTTGGGCCTGCTTGGAGCAAAGATCCGTTTAGATGAGGATCCCTTCTGATAAATGCAGATTGAGGAAGCGAGCATTCTGTGTGTGTCCTTCCATTAAAACCCGCCCGTTATCAGGGTCCGCTTGTCGGTGCTCTCCTTCCGGTAGAGATGTCAGAAGCCACCGTGGTTATCGTGCCAGAACATAATCAAATCTCTTGAGCCGTTATGTGTGCTGTAGCAGAACTCAAGTTTCGCCTCGCGCTGTTCCCCATATCTTAAAAATAGGTTTCCACAGATGCTCGGAGCACGTCAAATCGGGAGGAAGTAGCTTCACGATTAGCACAGCTGGAAGCGCAAGGAGCCAGCGCTGTATCTTTAATCTGATGCAACTGCAACCAGCTTTGCAAAGATCTCCCTTCCCCCCCAGTGTCAGCAGAAAGGGTAACAGAGAGAGTGTGCTGGTTATCTGATTAGTCCGGGGCTTGCCATTTTGGAGATGATCACTGAGAAAAAGGGGAAGCTGTCGTTCGCTGTTGTTTTCTCATCTGGTCCTGCGTTTGAGGGAGAGAGACTGAAGGGAGAATTCTAATAGATACTGTAAAGCTACACAACCACACCAGTGCTTTGTCACCATCGATTGCACAAGTGTGCCAGCCCACACCACACACACATTCGCACACACACACATTCACACACATTCACACACACGCACACACATACACACATACATGCACACATGCACACACACACGCACACACAAAGGCCAACCATATTTCAGTACACCTTCGGGATGAAGTAACCACTGTATGGTAAATGGTAAATGGACTGCATTTATATAGCGCTTTTATCCAAAGCACTTTACAATTGATGCCTCTCATTAGGTGTTAGGTGTCTAACCGTGTCTTCGACACACCCAGGGCGGGGTTTCAAACCGGCAACCCTCCGACTGCCAGACAATCGGTCTTACCTCCTGAGCTATGTCGCCCCTCTGCTATGTCGTATGTTTTCTCTACACTGTTATGATCTTCCTATAGTATATAAACAACCTTTTGTGAACGCTGTGCTTTTCTCTGATGCTGGATGGTCTGCTCTCTTTAACGCTATACTGTCAGAAATGGATATAGATATTGCACAGAACAAATATCCCACTTTCAAGGTTCTCAGACAGCGTCCTGTATTCAGTTCTCGGGCAACTAGTGCTGATGCTATTTCAGCACAGAACGATGAAACCTACGCATGTTAGCTGTGACGCTAATTGATCTGGTGATGGAATGACATGATGTTTGCACTGACATCCCTGAAAGTGTCCCCTACTTTATTTTCAGTGGTTTTAAAGCATTCCGGGTCCTGCCAGTCAGTGGCGTAACATTGGTTGTACTGATTTACTGAAATGTTTGGTAACAGTCAACTTTCTGTCATCCAAATATGCAATACACGTACACATGACAAGTGCAAGGAAAGGTATAATCATATAAAATATGTAGTACTACAATGTAAATGTATGTACTACTTTTTTTGCACGTTTAAAATCCTCACATGCTCCACGTGATACAATTCAATTTTTTTCTGGCTGTAGCATCCTAAATTTACATAATTAAAAAAAATATATATATTTTTAATAAGGACTGTAAAAGTACCTGTGTGACAGTATGCTTGCAGACAGATAAAGGCCAACCTGAAGTCATTCCTCTCTTACGTTCCAGTTGTTTGACCTTTGTTAGAGCTGCTACTCATGTATCTTTGAACTCTTTGTCTGCTGCTTGTGCTGGTATTGTAGCAAAAGATATTGCTCTGTCTCAGTCTTCTTCCAAGCTGTGCATTGTTCCCAGAAATGTTGTTTTAAAAGAACGTGGTTGTACAGTGGTTGTACACGGCCCCATAAAAATGGAAATGTACATTACTATAAATTTTTTTTAAAAATCTATGTTTCATATCATATTTTACTAAAAATGTCAAGTTTTAGTTACTTTCAAGTTCTAACTTTCAAGTCAAAGCGTTTTGAAGTGTGTAACGTCAGTAATGCGCTTGAGCAGGCTGATGTTAAACTGCATGCGACTTGGCACTTTAGTTCTGAGTCCGATTTACCTCTTTAAATACAACGCTTCTGCATTCGAAATGGCGGACTGCAAAAATCGCAGTGTTCACGTGTGTGTGGCTGTGTGTGGGTGTGTACGCGTCGGCCGTTGGGGGATGCGTGTGTGTGTGAACGCGAAGGACGAGCGCTCCATTATCGGAACACGTCATTCGCTCCGCTGCAGTTCAGACAGTCAGGTGTGTGTGTAACACAAATGTAAGAAACAGAGGAAGTTTTGGGCGACGATGGCCTCCACGGTCTGGGATCAGTCAGATGTCACTGTTGACTGTGGCCCATAGCTCTCCATTGGCCGTCGTGCAATTGGTGATTCCGTCACCCGGGATACGGGAGGGTCCATCCAGTCAGTTAGGGGTTCGTGTTCATCGCTATTTAGCGACCCCCAACTGGTCGAGGGTATATTCTGAGATAAAAACATACTGTGCCCTACTGGTGCTGTTATCCTGTATTGTTCGGTTCTAGAGAGCGGGGGTTTGGATGAGCACCCTGCTAGACTAGATCCGCCTTTGATCTTTGAGTGAGGAAAGAGGTGCTTGGGATTCGCTTTGTCAATTGTCCCATTCTGTGTGTGTCTTCAGCAGAGAATAATAATGGCAGTAATACTTCACAGATCTCCTGTTATGTTGCCAGGATACAGAAGCGAGATGGTCGGTTGTTTTCAGTGCACCTAATGAAATTGAATACGGTTCCCTCTGTGTTTTAGCATACAGTTCACCGGATTCTGTTTCCATCTCCACTGTACATCAGGTTCCATGTTGAGCTCAGCAGTTTGTTAACATTAGCAGTGGGCCTATGTGTGGTGGTGTCGTTGGTTATATCCAATGATACATTTTCTAAGTGTATACAGGCCTTCACTACGTTGGACATGCCAATCTTTGCACTTTATCGGGCTGAAGATTTGGAGAAGCAAGATTTCCTTCCTTCTCTGTGGCCAGTGTGAGAGAATTTTAGCACAGACGCAAGATTGCTCCCTCCTATGGTATTTTACAGCTATGTGCACGGCTGTCTTTCTCCACAGAAATATGAGGAGCAGCAAGCTGTTGAAGTATTTGACGCTGCCAGTCTTTTCAGTCAGGGATTTAAGTATAGCAGTCAATCAGATTTTGGATCAAGTGGCAGATTAAAGTTAATGTACCCAAACACCGCGTAAATTGGCAACACTTTGAGGAATTTGCGATTTTTTCTAGAGCAGAATGTATTTTTCCCTTCAAAGGGTAGCAGCTGTTTCCACCAGGAGGGTGTTTCACTGTAAACTTACAAACAGGATGCAGCCCTTCTTCTTTCATGTTCATGTTTTTGAATATTTCTTCACGAAAATAGCCATCATAATAAGGTTTTTTTAATATATATATATATATATATATTTCTTTCTGGACAAAAGAGTGCCTTGAGCCTTTCTTTCTCGGTACATTGTAGATCACTTCGGCAGGAAATCACACTCATCACACTTCTTGAACTCCTGAGCTCTTTAAGGTTTTTTTTTTTCTGCGTTCCAGGCCTGTCAGGGTTGCGGTATTCAGCGGGAGGCCGGTCTGGTTTAGTTTCGGGAAAGCGGGCTGGACCCCGCGCGTGACGCGGTTTCGTGTGACGCTCCTGGTCTTTTTTTGCGACACTGGCTTGACCTGTTCCTTCTGAATTGCGCCCGAACATCCCTGAGAATGGCCCGACAGGGACTACGCCCCTGACACTCGCCCTGTGAACACTCACACTCGTCATTCGAAGACGCGCGTATTTAAACCTGCGCTCAAAATAGCTCATAGAAACACTTCCCCCTACATACAGTACTTTATAAATACTCATTTCCACCCGCAATGTACAGTAGATGTACTGTATCAGCGCATTGCTACCCCTTTCTAAATGAATACACATTTTTTATCTCACCCTTGCCCAACAGAGCACTACTGGACTCATATTGAGGAACACTGAGCAACACAAACAACAATGGAGAATAGCTTAAATGTGCTGACTGAATTAATGAATAGCTCTTTAATGGATAGCTCAATTCTTCATTTGGTTTCCGCTGACACGTCGAGAGAAACCAGAAACCGGATTGCCGTACGATGAGCTTCAAAATGATGGGTTTCAGTACACCGCTGCTTTATGCTTTAATGCAATTATAATACCGCAATTGTCTGAAATATGACAGCATACCTCCGTGTGAACTGAAGGCCAAGATGTTCGGTAACGTTTACGGGGAAGACGTGGAGGCAAAAAAAAAAAACTGAACTCACTGATCCAGTAAATCCAGTCGCTCCACAGGTATTTATGCCCATAACCGCCATGGCGTGCAGTGGATCAAAGAGACCTGATGACTTCTGCAGGGAATGCGACGCGACGAGGAAGCGCGACACGCAACGCGGCGCGCCGTCGCGCCGGCCTTCGTCTCTGCTCTTGCGCTCTCTCTCTCGCCCTGCGTTCGCACGGGGCGAGAAACCCGGCGTGTGGGCCACTGTGCTGAGGGGAGAGGCAGGAGCTTCCTGTCGCGTCGTCTTAGTGGTCTCGCGCAGTTACGTACGTGTTGTTGAAGAGAAATCATGGCATCATCAAAGACGTACATGCTATATATACTCTGGTTATGTCAGGACACTGATAAGTATTTTTTTCTGCTATCTCACTAGCCATATATCTCTCTGTCTCTCTCAGTAGTTAGCCACCTAGTTAGCGACCTCTCTGTCTCTCTCACTAGCTAGCTAGCTTGCAATCTCTCCATATCTCTCTCTCACTAGTTAGCTGCCTAGCTAGCGATTTCTCTATCTCTCTCACTAGCCACCTAGCAACCAAGCTGAAACTGCCGCCCAAGCATCATTTGATTTAATTTTTTTTTTAAACGTTGTATAACACCGGGTGTGATTGTACCATAATGATAAGCTGTTCCTCCATTTTTCCTCACTGAGTGGAACAATAATTCACGAAATGGTATCTTATCGGTTGGAGAAAACCGGAAGCCCGAAACTCTGATTGGCTGATGCCTGCAAAAACCGTGGTCAACATTTTTCGGGCAACTTTGGTAGCTCAGTTGCCCAGTTGCCGGGGTTACTGGGACGTCGCTCAGCTACATAAGAGAACGAATGGACTTTCGGGCAACTGGTCAACCGAGTTGCTCGCTGTGTGAACGCAGGGTCAGAAGAAAGGGTCCCAAAAGGCTCCTGTGTGTCTCCGTAGAGGAACCCTGTCTAGTTCACGGGTTCTCTATCGGGCAAAATGACTCAATCTGGAGCTTTTTTCATACTTCCTACACCTTTCATGGAGGATTCCATAAAGAACTAAAAATAGTTCATCTGTGCCTCCACAGACAAAGAATGCTTTTTTTTGATTCTGAGAGTGTAGGTACTGAATGTGTTTGCCCTGAATCCGTTAATCAGATGTTGAGTAAAACTTGTGTTAAATGTACAGAAACATATGTGGGACGTGTTTCCACTAAGCCACGGAATCAACCATGCCTCCAAGCTGTCAACCATTTTGCTGCAGAGGTGTGTCACTCTGTCAAACCAAAGAGCGTAGGCACTGAATGTGTTTGCCTCACAATAGGAATTCATTAAACAAATGCAACTGTTAAGCAGAGGTGTGTCACGCGGTTGAACCAAAGGGTGGTGCAGGCCCAGCAGACTGAGAGTGAGCTGTCTCTTAACCCGAGACCCCCCCCCCCCCCCCTCCACACCCCCGAAACCTCCTCCACCACCCCAGGGACCTGCTGTCTAGCCTCTCTGACAGATTGCGAGAGTTCGGTGGCGACACGCCCAAGCCATTCCAACTCCTGCTCACCGCAGGCCCGGGCCCACACGCGCAGCTGCTTCTCCCGCCATCGGCCAAGCGGAAAAACCCGCGCGCGTTCTGCACCTGCAGCCGTCCCGCCATCGCCCGCCATCTCCCGCCATGGCCCGCGGGCGGCACAGGCGCCCCCTGGGCTGGGACGCCCCCTGAGCTCGGTCCGGGCTTTTTTAGCGCTCGCACTAGCCAGGGAAACTCTGCTGTAATCCCTGGGAGAGCTTAAATGCAGCGACATGCGCCATTTTGGGGTCATTCACACGACGTTGCTGCAATACAGCGTGCATGCTCAGTCAACCTGCTCCGTATAAATTAAGGTTAATTAATAAATAAAATTGCGTAAAGAAATCGGCCTTTATGCCCAGCAATGGCGTGATGGACAGCAGTTAACAGTTAGCAGTAGCAGAGAAGGTACTGGCTGAAAAAGAGCACTAAAAAGTATGTTGAGAACTATGAAATACAGGCTTTAATATGGCTTCAAAATGTAAGCACAGAAATTTTACCCATTGTTTCAAATGCATTAATCGTATACGTACGTACAGCCAAGAAACCCCTTTAAAGGCTGCATGTTGATGGTTGAAGGTTTACGAAACATGTCATCAATCACTGGCACCTTTGATGTAGCTGAGGTTTCATTCGTTTAATTTGATTGACAGCACACACGATAAAGCAAGAAGAAGCAACGGAGGAGGAGGGGGAGAAGAGAGCCCTGGGCATAGAGGAGGAGGTGGGACAAAGCGGCGAAGAAGGCTCCGGATTGGAGGAGCCCATGATTGACAGCCCCAGCAACCCGCAGGACGGAGGGCCGGGGGCGGACGGACCAGGCGATGCTGGCGCCCGGCTACCGAACGGTAAACAGATCCCTGGTGTGACTGACAGTCTCACGCGCTCCGGGCAGAGGTGGACAGTCCAGGTTCAGAAAGCTAAATATGTATGTTCCTCCAATCACCGGGGTCTGCTAATTGGCACAATTCCTCAGCCTTGGTGAAGCATCGCGGCAGTGTAGTGTAATGGGTAAGGTGCTGGTCTTGTATCCTAAAGGTCACAGGTTCAATTTCCTGGTAGGACACTATTACTGGAACTATTCATTACAATGAATGTAAATGCTATGTAAAAAAAAATAAAAATGTGCTCTGGATAAGAACATCTGCTAAATGCCTGTAATGTAATAGGTGGAAGAGACACATGGCAGGACTTATACTTTCTGATACCTGGACTTTCCACCTCTGAAGACTGGCGAGACACACGTGTTAGTATTTGCTGATCAAATCCTTCTACTTAGCGTTCTGTTTGCTGGTTGTAGCCAAATCAGCCAGGCCGTAGACAATCACATACATTTGTTTTGGCTTGAGGAATTAAGTTGCAAACAAACATTAATTCTTCTGTTATTTTTTGCCGAACACCTTTTTGTGTCTCAGGACCTGCACACTGCAGTAATAACAAGCTCAACGCTGAAAAAAATTTAAACAATGTGCTTCCAGGGATGTACATAACCTTTTTCAGGTTATTTTCTTTGAACGTAACAGCTTATTTGCTTGGCTGATCACTTTCCTGGTGATTACACAGACAGATATTTACAAAAACCATTCAGGTAAATGCTTAGCAAATACTGTACGGTATCGCCTGACAGAGACAAC
This sequence comes from Anguilla anguilla, assembly GCF_013347855.1. Classification (NCBI taxonomy): domain Eukaryota; kingdom Metazoa; phylum Chordata; class Actinopteri; order Anguilliformes; family Anguillidae; genus Anguilla; species Anguilla anguilla. The sequence continues at coordinate 67,105,352 of NC_049203.1, read as the reverse complement.
TATTTGATGGATGGGTGTATGATGCCATCTGGTTATTTCAGCACATTTACAACATTAGGGATTTCCTTACAGTGATTATACACTGCATTGAAAGGAGCCACTCATTGGTATTTTATTTCTTTTTGATCTATTATCTCACAGAAGTTTCTTCTGACATCAAAGTTTTTTTTTTTCTCTTGTTTTGTTCTTAAGGGGTGTGTAGAGGGTTGCCGAGCAACACAATACAATGTTTGAGATCTGGAATCATTCTCAAGGAAAATATCCCAGGAATCTTCCAGAACCTGTCCGGGGGGGCCCCAAAAACCGACGCTATTGCTCCGGTCGGGCTGTCAGCGTGGACGAATCGTATTTCATATTTTCCAAGCGACAGGTGCTTGGAGGCGGCTCGCGATGGGACCGAGCCGGCCGGCCTCTCCCTTGTCATCTGGGACTCGGATAGAGGAAGGGAGATGCCTGCTTTTTCGAGTTAGCGTGAAAGGCGTGTTATGAAACAGCAGTAATTTTGCGAGGGAATGTAAACGCAAGGCGCGTCGGTTAAAGAACATAGATAAATAATAAAATAAATAAATGAAAAGGCCGCGTTCCTCTCTCGTTCTTCCCCCAGTGTGCTGGTGGCCTCGCGGGGTCTAGTGAGCCACCTGACTGCCTGGTCTCGGCTACGCTCCCGCACTTTCTCAGTCTATACCAGGCCATACCAGAAAGTGGAAGTTCAGCCGTACGATTTTCTGGAGAAAAATGGCTTTTTTACTGCATTTCGACTGCCGCTCAGCCAGTGGGTTTGCATTCCCGTCCTAATGGCTTGTCGCCCGGTGGCTGTCAGCCGTGGCCTTATCATCCCGTATTGGGGAAATAGTCTCCATGCCTGCAGTGCGGCCGGTCGCGCCCTGGAGAGAGAGCGAACTGCCGGAGAGCGGAGCGCTGCTGGCTTTCACTGTTTTTCAGAAGCGCTTCACACAAATGCGCTACACGCTACGTGCTATTATACAGCATATTTGCCAGTCGAGCGATTTTTGAACAAAACTGTTAATCACATAGTCATTTTTTTTGTAGAATTGGCGCAGATGAGATAATTTAAAATTAATTAACTAATTAATTCATGCTTTTAAAATCATAGCATTAAGTGTGGTGTTTGTTACTGATCGTCTTATGTATTTTTTTTAAAATGTGTTGTCTTTATACACATTATAAACTGTTATTTAGAATTCTGAGAGATGGATCCATTTGATAGGTGTCCGTGGCAACAAATGAACTTTGATGACCAGGAACTAGGAACGAGGAAATTTAAGATTGGTGCCTAGGGAAGGCAGGCAGTAGTCACGGTAAATCTTATCTCATAGCAAATCAGAATGAACTGATTGGTTTAAAGTGTGTTGTTTTTGTTACTGCTGACAGATGGATCTAGCCACCAGTTATAAACATCTGGGTGATGCTGATAAGTTTTACTTCAGAAATTTGATATCAAAGTCATCTAAAAAAAAAGAAACAATTGCCTGACTATATATTTAATAGTTCACTGAAATCAGTACCCCCTGTACAGTTATTGTGATGAAGGAACACATTCGTTTTTACCGAGAAATATACGGTGGTCTAATATTTTCCAGAACTCTATAAGCAGTATTTGTTGCGGGAAATCTTGTGCACATGGCATTTGGAGTATGTGTTCCCTTGATGGTTGACTGTGTCCGAGCCGTGTGCTGTATTTGTGAGGTTGTGTCCGAGCCGTGTGCTGTATTTGTGAGGTTGTGTACCTGATCTGCAGGTGAGAGGCCCTTCCATTGTAACCAGTGCGGTGTGGCTTTCACCCAGAAGGGGAACCTCCTGCGGCACATCAAGCTTCACACGGGAGAGAAGCCCTTCAAGTGCCCCTTCTGCAGCTACGCCTGCCGCCGCCGCGACGCGCTAACCGGCCACCTGCGCACACACTCGGGTCAGTCAACGCACACACACACACGCAAACGGACACACACGCACACACACACGCACACGCACAGGCACACATACACATACGCACACACATACGCACACACACGCACACACACACAGGCACACACACACATACACGCACACAGGCACACACACACACACACGCATACGCACGCACACGCACACACACACACATACGCACACACATGCACACACACACACACATACGCACACACACGCACACACACACAGGCACACACACACATACGCGCACACAGGCACACACACACACACGCATACGCACGCACACGCACACACACACATACGCACTCACACACACACACACGCATACGCACGCACACGCACACACACACACATGCGCACACACACGCACACACACACACACATACACACACACACACACACATACGCACACACACATGCGCACACGTACACACACACATACGCACACACACACAGGCACACACACGCACACGTACACACACACGCGCACACACGCACACACGCACACATACGCACACACACACATACGCACACACACGCACACACACACACACGCACACACACACGCATACACACACACACACACACACACACACGCACACATGCACACACACACACACACACACGCACACATACACACACACACACACACACACACACACACACACATGCACACACACACACACACATACACACACGCACACACACATACACACAGAAACTGGATCCGATCGCTGAATGAATGTAATGTACACGCATGACTAGACTGTAGAGTTTTGATCCACAGTCAGTGCCATAGCTTTGCGCTGCTGTCTACAAAAAAAGAACACATTATTGGGTTCTTCACCCGTGCCCCATCATGCCCTGAGTCCCGGTCTGGCTCCACTTCAGCAGTCAGAAGCTAATGTTAGGCCCGCCTAGGCCGGGCCAGGCCTAGGGGTGCACTGTGACCCACTTTCACATCATACTTCTGCGTGCCCGTTCCCCGCTGCTGTCAGACCCTCCACTGTCACCCAGACCCTGCAGCTCAGAGGGCATCAGAGTTTCCCTTCTGTGCTCTGATGCTACACAAGCAGCCCTGTTCCTGGAAGTGCTCGAGCTGAAGCAAGATTTAAATACCGCAGGCACTGATCGCTGCCCAAAAAAACGTGTTACTTCTGCTCCTCTTCTCTTTCCCCCTCTCTGTCTCTCTCTCTCTCTCTCTCTCTCTCTATATATATATATATGCACACAGACACACACACACATGTAATGTGAAAAAGAGAGTACATCCTCTTTTAATTACATGACTTTATTAGGATATCAGGACTTAACCTCATCTGACCCTCATTTAGCTCTCACCAAGTCCTGAATGTAGATAAATCTAATCTTTGTTTTTATTTATTTATTTATGTTTTTACTTAGTTGAAAGTAAGCGAATGTGAATTTAACAAATAAATAAGTCATTTTGGTAGTTTGGTATTTTAGCCTTAAAATACAAAGCTCTCAGTTTTACTGATAACGTTGTAAGTAAAGACCTCCAGCACCTTCGGCAATTGCAGAAAGTGGAGAGGGCCGGGGGGCGGGGGGGGTGGGTTGAAGGCAGGGGGGTTTGGGGGGGGGGGTGACTTCCTGCTGCAGATCGGAATGTCAGGAACTCTCTTCCTGCCAGGTGAACAGGCTGACCCACCACCAGGTGTCTGATGCAACGAACTGCCCTCTTCTTCCTCTCTCCTCTCCTCCCTCCCTCCCTCTCTCCCTTCCAATCTCAACCCCCACACAGCAGTGTGGCTCGATGCCTAGAGACAGGTCTAGTGCCAGTACAGCCAAGCAAATGGTGGCTGCACTGCTGTTTTTCTTTAAATCCCTATTTATCCCCATTTAGAGAAATCATTTGTTAATCATTTTACCACGTTGCTGATAAAAGCTGCATACAAATTCTTCAGAGGTTCCTAACACATTCTGTTAAAAAAAACAAAAAAAAAAACAAATCCTCTGACACTATCATAGTGAAGCAAAGCCTGTCATCGTTTTTAATATCACAATTTCCTGTTTTCTTCCTTAGCTGAACACTGTTGAGCAGGCTATTTTGACCGCAATCTCTCATCCCTAAAGTATTTGCATATTTGAGTTTCAAGTTGAAGTGAGAGTGTTTGTTTTTTGTTTTAATAAGATGGCTGCCGTTTGCAGAGTGGCGGCAAGGTGGCTTTGTCACCTCTCAAACAATGGTCCCGTGGCTCGCGCGCGCGCGCACGTGTGTGTGTGTGTACGCATGTGAGAGTGCACGTATGTGCCTGAGCGCGGGGGTGCCCCTACACACAGGCGACGGTTTGCAGGTGTGCTGCGCGCGTGAGCACCGAAGCAGACACTTCGGTTTGCACAGATTTCGCTCGGCGGAGTCGGCCAATGAAAACACTGCGCGTCGTCGTCGTTTTATTAATAACAATATCGTGCGGTCACTAATACGTAAAAAATTGCAACACCGCCCACTCGCTGTCCCCGCTTACAATGAAGTGGAGAGCGGTTCAGTTTCGGTGAATTTTCCAGAGATGTGTGTCTTTACAAACCATTAAATACTACGGGGTCTTCTGGAACATAGTCGCAATAACAAATGAGGAGCTCAGTCATTCCAGAGTAAGACAATTAAGAACAAGAGAGTAACTGTAAAAAAAAAAGTTCACAGTACATACTTACCCAGGTACTGCCCCAGTATTGAAACCAAACACCTACCTAGAACTTTACTCACTTAACTTTGTTATTTTATTTAAATAGTTAAATTTTATTTAACAGGAACCACGTCCATTACAGCTGAAGCACCAGAGTTAGCTCCTTAGCTAATTTTCATCTACGATCTTTGGGCAGGAAAAACATTTACATATAAATCCCAACACAGACACAGAATTCTTAATAAAACAAGTAAGAAATACATTACAAAAGATCGAAAGACCAGTTCTACTGAACAGTTGTATTGTCATTTAAATTTACCACAGGAAAGGCTCTGCTTGACTGTCTGTAGAAAATATAGTTAGTTTTGAAATTATGCTGTAATCAATGAAATAATATGTATATATATATAATAAATTAGCTATGAATTTAATATTTCATTAAATATGATTTCTTTTACAATAAACCACACTGGTAATGGATCCTAGGTTCACCAGGGTCATGACTAGAAGAACAATGTAAAAAAAAAAAAAAAGCCAGGCGGTAAGATTGGCGTTACTGTTTCTGTAGCTCTCCACACACCCACGCCTCCGCCCACGGGCCAACTGCTGGCATCGGCGAGAGAGGTACGCCCGTCGGCGAAAACTGGCGCTCGCTCTGCCATAGCCCGGCGTAGCGCTGCGGTGTGGAAAATGGCCGCTGGCTTCGCGGGCGAGCGCGCCGTGGGAACACTCGCGTCGGCCGCGGTAACCGCCATCTTGCGTGGGCGTGGCGGGCCTCGGAACCTCAAGAGGCACCGCTGGAGACTTCCGAATTTGGCGGGAAAAAAAAATCTAATCAAATTTTAAATGGCGGAAAGGTTGTTGATCGAGTCGAGTTGAAATTTAACTGTTGGCGTGTGTGGATGTTTGGCCTTCGATTAAAAGTAAAACTAAAAATAAAATTAAAATAAGTAGGGTACAGGATGAGCCCTGTAGAAGGCTTGTCTACAGCTTGTAGATGTATCCACTTCAGAACAATCATAACGTAACCTCACCTTACATATTGAAAGCGGTTTACACATACTGAGACTTCAAGTGGGTGGACCCGTTTTATTTCATTTCTTTCATGTCATTACTATACAGTCTCCGTTCTCACTAAGACATCAGTCCTGAACCATGTGTAGCTGCCTCTTAGCTTCTTGTCATTACGGGTAACAACATCTTTTGTCTGAACGAAAAAAGAATCTATTAGCAATATTTACTCTTAAAATGAAGCAGACAGAAGCCGGGGGGGTTAGTAATAGCAATAGTAGTAGCTTAAAATGACACGGTGACTGTTCTAGTAAATGTATGGTGGAGGTGGGTGTCTGTTCTCATGACCATATTAGTAAACCTCTCACCATGTGCTTCAAAGTGAAAACGGGACTTTGAAGAAGCGGGTGGGAAAACTGTGAATGTTTTCATAAATTACTGTGTCAGTGTCTGGGTTTAGTGAGCTCTGGCATGTGACTCCTCTCGTGAGACTCTGCTGAGACTCTCATGAGACCCAGTGTAACCCAAAACGGGTGCTGCCCGATACTCAAAAAATTTTAAACCATTGTATTGTTTTGCTGTGGAGGCCAATGCGGTGTGATTGGTCCAAACAAGTCAGTGATTGGCTAGGCACATTGTGGGGTTCATTTCTGAAGCCTTATATTATGTGTATATTTTCCATTACATTTACAGTACATTACAGGTATTTAGGAGATGCTCTTAACCAGGGCAACTTACACATCTTTCTCAGTTTTACATCAGAAAGATGTGTAAGTTTACAGTCAATCAATTTACAGTATACAGCAGGGTATTTTACTGTAGCAAATCAGGTTAAGCACCTAGCTCACGGGTACAATGGCAGTGTCCTCCCTGGGAATTGAACCTGCAAACCTTCAAGGTTCAAGGTTCAAGGTTCAAGGTTATCTTTGTTGTCCCACTAGGGGAAATTTGTTCAGCAGGTTCCCTGCCCAGAACCTGCAGTTAGGCTTCACCAGTGAAACTCTCTCTCTCTCACGTGTGAACATCTGTCCCAGGACTGGCGGTGTGCGCCTCTGATGAAGGATAAGTAATTACTCAACGTGAGCGTTCAGACTCATTCCGTTACTCAACCTGTGACGCCACAGTGAAAATGGAATATCTGGCGTCCGTAGCGGTACTGTGGCTGAAACGATGAATGGCGCGCGTGAGCGTTCGCCCGATCGCGCGAATCCTTGATGGATTCCGATTTCAAGAGAGAGGGGGGGAAGCGGACTTTTGCGTTTGGAGTAACACAATAAGGCCTGTGGAGAGACGGAGCATAATTCAATTCTGTCGACTGCAGCTTGGCCCTAAGTGCTTATGAGCTTGGTACCTCTTGACATAGTGGGGGGGGGGGGGAGGGGATTGTGCCAATAACAAAAAGCTTCCGCTTCCAAAAATCCATCAGAAAGGTGGACAGACTGAATTACAGTACTGGCACAGATTATGGAAACGCTGCGTTTACAAACACAGTTAGACAAGTAATGCAATATTTTGGCACAGTTTCTTTTTCTGGCATTATGTAGGCTATATGCAATGATTGTAATATCAATATAAAACAAAAATGAGGAATTAATTAGTATTTTTGTTAAACAAGTAATAGTCATTACACCGGCCTATATGCATTAGTTCATATCTACGGACTTTCATATGTTCATGCGAAATAGTTTTTGCGTACTGTCGAAAATGGCCCGGAGAAGCAACAGGAGAAAGGGCACAGATAAAGGTTTTAAGAGAGCTAATGTTCTTTAAGCGCAGCGTTTTTGTAAATTTTAAATTTTACTGGCCGCCCTTGACCGGCACGTCAGAACCGTTAGCGCTGCCGCACGGGCTCGCGAGCGTCCGCCATCACCAGTCGCGGCTCGGCGAGTCTCTGGGCCGGCGCGTGCTTTAAGAGGCTCCGCCCACGCGATCTGTCACACGGGAGAGAGGGGGGCGGTGTCACGGAGTTCACCTGCAGCTCGCCCACCTCTGCTCGCACCTCCGTACCCCCAGTGGAAACCCGCTGGAAACCCAGTGGCACTCTGTCGCGCGCCGCCGCGTGAATCCAGTACTGCAGCGGCGTCGCCGAGGGCGACGCTCAGAGAGCATGAATCACTGGAAACCGCCGGAGCAGTGACTGAACAGAAACACGCACGCCTTTTCTTTTTTTTTTTTTTTTTTTTGTTCTGTGTTACAATCGCTTTTTTTTTTTTTTTTTCCGATTACTATCACTGTTGACACTGTCGTCCCACCGGGCGGGAGGCGGGGTCGTAGTAGCGAGGCCCCCGGAGACCGCCCGATTCGGGGGGTTTTTTTTTTCTGCGCGTCTGGAGAAACCCAGGCCGGCGTGTGCCGGCCAGCCGCCCATGCCACGCTCGGGTCTCGCTGGCAGAGAGCAGGTGGCATCGGCGAGTTGTAAGGGAGCAGCGTGAGCTGCTCGTCCGCCCACTGCTCTGGTTTATGTGTCACGTCACCTCATTCACTGATCACCGTTTGAGTCACCGCAGGAGGTAATGACAGCGGGCCGACGGCTTGCTAAATTTGGGTTAGCAGCAGCACTTTTTGAGAGCAAAATGAGTGACACTGAGCGGGGCGCACGGTTCGAATGAGCCGCCGGTTTTCTCCGTTCGGTTTTTTATTCTTAGTTTTTATATAAATTTTATTTTTTTTTAATTTTATTTTATAAAAATATATTAAAAAATGTCTTTCTCTTTTTGTGTAGTGGGAAAGCCACACAAGTGCAACTACTGTGGGCGGAGCTACAAACAACGCACGTCATTGGAGGAGCACAAAGAGCGCTGTCATAATTACCTGCAGAGTGTCAACATGGACTCCGCCCAGAACACCGGGCCATACCAAGGTAGGCAAGCGAGGGGTGTTGTACACCACACTGGATTTAGTTGGTAAATATAGCTTCAAGAAAACATCACGAGTGTAAGTTCAGGTGTAAATTTGACTCAGGTTTTGCCAGTGACTCAATTAGTATTAACAGAACCTGTTCTCATTACATCCATGCTGAATTGTTTAAAATGTGTAAACGACTATTAATAGCTTTCTTACTAGTTTCTTACTGTCATATGGACCATTTCTCTTTATTTAAATTTGCCAGTAACTTATTCTGTGCATTGGATTTGTTATGACTACAGCATTTTGAATGATTATACCAATAATTGATATTTTATTTTTATTCATGCTAATTTTTAACTCCAGATATAATTCATCTAAATAGTTGAAGGTTCATGTCGTTCTCCCTTTTATTGCCCTATTATCCTCCGTATTCAGTTTGTGTTTTAAAACGATGAATTTCGGCGAGGTCGCAGAAATAAAATGAGAGCGAATTGGGAACAGGAAAACCAGGAGGGAACGGCACTGCTGTTAATGGTCAGCAGGGACATAACTGACGCAGCTCGTGTTCACGCTGTGCAAATACAATGTGGTAGGCCGCTGTGAAATATCCCTTTAAGGGCTGACAAAACACTGCTCAAGTCTGCTGCAGAGCAGGCCCCCACCACGGGGTCTATTCCGGTCGTGTGTACCGCAGTCTGGCTTTTTGGGTGCTACCCGTTCAGGCGCTCAGTCCCCGTCTCTCCCCCCTCAAACACAGGGGACGCGCTGAAGGACCAGAAGGTCTCGATGGAGGGCCTGGCCATGGCGCCGTTCGACCGGCCTCCCGTTATCGAGAGGCTGCAGGCCAACGTGGGCAAGAGGAAGAGCACCACGCCGCAGAAGTTCGTGGGTGAGTCTCGCGGACCAACCCGACGGCGGCGGTGGTCGAGCAGGCCCGCGCGTTCCGGGAGACCTGCCGAAAAATAGCGTCTCTCGCTCTCGCTCCACCCAATCACCGCACGAGGGAAGAGTCCCCTCCGAAGGGTTTCGCTACACCTGTGGGTTCAGTCCCCGCGTGCGTGATTTTAAAACGTGTGTGAATCTTTTGAATTCTGTGGTGTGATTCGGGCGATTTCAAAAGCAAAGGATGTCGTCACAGCAAACTCAGTTGTGGTAAAACACATGAAGTTTTTCGGGGCTGACGATCCAGTAAGTCATCAAAGATGAAGGGGAAAAATCCATTCTCACACCCCACTTATGGTACACAGATGATTAATAGCCGGCCTGAAGGGACTGGTTTTCGTATCCGTGTCGAGAGCTACATTATTATTACAGAAAATTTAAATGTCAATTTTTGCAGAAATTACAATTGCGATCCTTTTCCTATAAGCGGTTGATTGTTATCTATGGAGTATTTTATTTGGGGTTTTGCTGGTTTGTAACAAATGAGTCGGTTGAATTTTTGTATTTGCATTTCATGTAAGGGTAGGAGTCTGTTACCACAGGCTGAGTAATGTAGAATAAACGCTGGAGGAGTCTGTCTTGAAATAACACAGGCTCATACACCTTTTGGTTTATTTATTTATTATTATTATTATTATTATTATTATTATTATTATTATTATTATGTAACCGGACTTGAAGCTGCTAGTTGAGGTATTCCAAATCTTTCTTGTCATATCACAGGTATGACAAGCCTCGACAGATCCCAAATGAGAGATTGTCGCCTTTCAACATTTACCAAAATTTCCACGTACTGTACTTACAATTACTTTCCATAGAGAAAGTGTTTGTTGTTCATTTTGTTTATTCATTTACTTTTTTTTATTCTCAACATGTGAGAGGAGAAACTGTACTATACTAAAACCCCATTTTTACATGGACATAATTGATTAAAGGATCGATCAATACACAGTTGTTTTGAAAATGTTTGTTCATTAATATTGTTTGATTAAGTAGAAGTGCATTTGAGTGTGAGCTATATAGCATTTTGCTTTTAACTGATAGTGCTGCTTCTCATTATTTCATTTGTTTGAGGGATGAAAATTCAAATTTCAGATACATTTTCAGATTCAAGAAGTCAAAAGAGCAGAATGAGTTGTGTGCTTTGAAGTTAGCTTTTGACCTGATTATCTACACCTTATTTCCACTGGGGGAAAAAAAAAAGATACATTTTCTTGGACATGAGTGGCAAGATGAAACCATCGCGATTTAAAGAGGGCTTTCCACCGAAACCCTGGATGCCGATCTTACCCACTTTTTCTTCTATTACGAAATGCCACTTCAAGAATGTCCTGACGCTTCATTTGCTCCTTATTGAAAAAGTATTTCTCTTTCGCTGATAATTTTTACGTTTTTTTTTTTTCCTGAAAGGGTCCTCGCTTTGAAATGGTGGTAGGGAGAAAGAGAGAAAAAGAAAGAGAGAAGAGAAAAACACGAAATGTTTTTTTTTTTTGTACGTGGTTGTGGTTTGACACACCTGTAGCTCTGCCATCGCTCTTACCGAATGGAGGCAGAGTCTCTCACCGCATCCATGTTTTTGCAGGGGTTAAACCCTCATTATGGTTACCGTGCTTCCGATGGGGCTTTCCACCATTAAGTCCCTTCACCAAAAGCAGAAAACACAGAAGAGCAGAACCTAACGTTCTGAGATCTTCGTCTTTCAAAGCCAGTTTGTTGTCCTCGAGGCTAGATGTAATTCTGTGTCCATGCAGTCTGCAATTCACTTTGCTTTTCTAGATGTCATTCCTTGAGAGAAATTATCAGTTCATTTCGCGTACAAAAAGGGCATTTAAAAAAAAAAATGTCAGCAATGTATCCTCAGATTTATACAGATCTCATGAATTATTTCCTGGTTGCTGTTCAGTGACAGTAAATAGACTAGTGTTCCTACAACATGCATACCTCTACTGGATGGGCAAAGTTAGCAGCACTTTCTGGTTCTTGTATCTATTATACTTTCACTAAATACCTGTCCTTTGTAAATAATATACGGCATGACGGAATATTATCTGCAACACCATAATTACCATACTCTCACCTTATTTGCCATACCCTTGTCATAATGTGTTTGTTCCCAGATTTGGGTTAGCTTGCGTAAGATCTTTCGTTGCCAGTGAAAATATTGACTTTGTGGTTGTACTGAACCACTCCCGAGGTATGCTACGGGTTGATTAGCATTCTGCAGCTTAGCCACCCGTGCTAACGTGAGAATGTGCGTGTTTGTGCTTCTCAGAGGAGAAGATGGTGCGCTACGGCTATCCGGAGATGAGCTACGAGCTGGGCGTGAAGTACGAGAAGGAGGCGGAGCTGGTGCAGGCCCACATGATGGACCAGGCCATCAGCAACGCCATCTCCTACATGGGGGCGGAGTCCCTGCGCTCCCACCTGCCTCACCCGCAGTTCGCCATGGGCGACGTGGTGCCCCTCATCAACCCCCTCTTCTCCTACCCGCTGGCGCCCCGCCTGGAACGGCCCGGCGGGCGGGACACCGCGCCCCTGCCGCTGGCCCCCCCGGATTTCCCCCCCTCCAGCAACGGCCCCATCTCCCTGGTGCGGCCCCGGCACCCCCCCGCGCTGCGGGAGGAGTCGCCTAGCAACAGCTGCCTGGACTCGGCCGACTCGGAGCGCAGCAGCCCGCAGGACAAGCAGCAGGCCCCCCCCCACCTGAACCACGCCGGCTACCCCCTCGTCAGCCCCGCCTACGCCAAGGAGCCGGGGCGGGGGGCGGAGCCGGGGGCCAGGGAGGCGGCCGAGGCGGGGGCGGGGAAGGCGGGCGCGGTGGCGGCAGAGCGCCCCCCCAGCCGGGAGGCCTACCGCGTCTTCAGCAAGGAGGGTCGGGAGCTGAGAGCCTTCCGCTGCGCGCACTGCCGGGTCCTCTTCCTGGACCACGTCATGTACACCATCCACATGGGTTGCCACGGCTACCGCGACCCCCTGGAGTGCAACATCTGCGGCCACCGCAGCCAGGACCGCTACGAGTTCTCCTCGCACATCGTCCGCGGGGAGCACACCTTCCACTAGGGGGCGCACGCACGCGCAGGGCGGCGAGCTCCCTGGCGGAGGTCGCGCAACTTTCGCGTCACAAATATATGCGCGTGTGCGCACGCTCGCGCAAACACACACACACACACTCACGCGCGCACATATTACATATAATTTCAGACAGCTTGAAGCTTACATTTTTATTTTTTCGACAAATTTATGAAGGCTTGGGTCCAAGAAATACGTACTCTGTTTTTAAGCCGTCTGAAGCGTTGTAAAATAGGGAAAAAGGTGATTGATGAAGTTTTATGTCCTTTATTTTATTTCCACCTGCCAACCCTACCATAAAAAATGAACAAAACGGTACACCGAAGGTTTGCCTTTGTCTACTCAGGGTGTGGTCTGTGGTCCTTTTCTTTATCAGAGCAGCTACGTACGGGAACTGTTATGAAGTTTGATGATTTCCATCCACAATGTTGAGCCATTTCTCTGACGTTTACATCTCAGTATGCTTCCATCTGTCTATTTATTGTCTCCCTCCTTCTTCATCTTTTTCCTGACCCTAGTCCTCAACCCCTGACCCGCCTCTTTCCACAGACAATCTGAAGTGTGTTACATGTTACCTGGTTATACGTAAACATTGAACTACTGTGCCTAAAATGCAGTATGCCTTGTGAACATCTGGAATCGTATATATATATATATATATATATATATATGTATATGATACAACATATATAGGATGTGGCTGTGGATTTTTTTATTTTAATTTTTTTACATGTAGCCAGGCAGTACGGTAAGGGCAACACTCTCCTTTTCACGTCAGCATTAGGCTAATTTTGTGGAAACGTGAATCGACCTGGTTTCGTCAAAACACGAAACATGAAAGTGAGAGATTACCTGAGCTGACTTTTGGAAGATTACAAGAATCAAAGTCACTCCAAAACCGGCACCCAAACTGAACTCCCTCTCTCTCTCCCTCTCTCTCTCTCTCTCTCTCTGGGAAGTGGCTGAGTGCTCTGAAGTCACGACTCGAACTGAAGAGGTTGCACTAAACAGATGCCGTAACCACGGTGACTGTTGCTCCTCGATATCTTCTTTCACCGAGGCTGGTAGCAGGCAACCCAATAGCAAGCTGAAATGCGTCTTTTCATGTTTTGTCACCTGCGGTTCAGTAGAATATGTCATGTTCAATAGGAATGGCAGTCGAGTGCATAACAAGACCAGGTCAAAGCCTAGCATGTGGCTGGACCGGCCGACCAATGGTGTGACTTCGTCACTCAGTCACTCAGTCAGTCACAGACATTTGCTTTTATAGGGCTGGCCCCGCTTGTTGCGGTCCAGCCAAAAAATACCGGGTGAGCTTGATTAAAGCCTGTCGGTGATAATATGGGAACTGCTGTTTAAAATAGAATATAGGCTTTCCTAAAAGGTTCACGCCCTGCCACTTCCCAATTTGTACTGAACACCAGCTATAAACAAGTAGCGAGCACTAGATAAGAAGAAGAGAAGAAGAAGAAGAAGAAGAAGAGAGCACTCTGGAAACATATTCCAGCTGAACTGGGAGCGTGAAACCCCCAGTCTTTTTAGTTCTTTCGCCGGCTGGATTGATAGCATCCTCTGTCTCCTGGTTCATGGCGGTTCTCTATGCCAAACTCTCTCTGCTGGTTGTGTCATTGTTTTGATGCACAGCAGGGTCACGGTACGAACTGTGTGTTAAGCACTGAATCTGTGTATCGTGTGTTGATACTGTACAACGACAAATATGAAAGTGTCCACAGCCACACAGAATAGGAGAATAGCTGCCAGTGGTCAGGCTTTTCTGCAACACACTTTCTCTGGAGCTACTTTCTCCTGGAGATGCGATACATGGGCACGCGACTTACACCAGTGTTTGTAGGCATTTTTTAAAAACTTTTTATTTTTATTTTATTGTGGCATTATTTACGCAAAAAGTGTAGCGTATCGGTGGTTTAATTGTCCTTATCCGAAGAAACTTCTTCTTTCTACATGACACAAGTGTTGGGTTTCCATCTGTACTGGATAAATCAGTATGGTCAGTTGTTGGCTTGTTGCGGGAGCTTATGTATAGAACACAGGCTTTCACTTGTTTACGTTGTTTTCTGATCCAAAAATAATAACCGTTTACTTATTCCCGGGGAAGGTGGGATGGATTATTTATTTATTTGAATCCTTTTTTAGTTTTCTTGGCTCAATGATATTGTACATGTTCACCGATGTGTTATGTTGTCCATATTTTACTTGTGCATTATTGCAAACATCATCTTTTTGTTCATTGATGCCTCTAAGATCAATTGTCTTATACATTTTTTTTTTCCTTTCAAATAATGCAACCTAGTTTATTTGATTGTGATTAATGTTACTGGGATATGTATTAATATTGACATGTTATTCCAAATTATTTGCTGGGCATATTAGAATATCGGCATACCCTTATGTTCTGTTAAATACACACAGAATGTCCCAAATACTTCTAGAATAAATAGTTCATCAGCAAAGTATTGCAAGAATTTAAGATAAGTGACAGCACAATACTCACATCTTTATAGCTTTACATTCTGTCCTCTAGCATTTAAGGTGTACTGTTAAATACATTTGGGGGGGGAAGGGCTGGTAAACAGTACACAATTTACTGAAACAATGTCACAGACAAACTGAAAGGTGTGTTGTAGGTGTGTTGTTTACAGACGTCCAAAGCTTTAATATCTTCCATGGTGCTCTGTGTGTGTTTTTCTTTTTTGTTTGTTTTATTTTTTATTTTTTGCTTTTGCAAAAACTTTTTTTTTTCTTTTTTAATGCACTCACTTTGGAAAGCGCTTTGCAAGGATACAAGAACTGTGAATTGTGAAATTATCATGAGAAGGAAGAACATAACTAAGAAGGATCAGAAGTGGAGTTCTGTTTCACTATTCTGTTATAAATACAAAGTGACTTTTAACTCATCTAGCATTTTCCAGAAAACAAAGGTAAATGCAAGGGCATTTTATAATGCATCTAGGGCACCCCAAACAACAAATGTCACATTATTACAAATTCAGAATTTGTACTATTCTTTATTTTAGTTCAACTGGGGACATTCACAGTTGATTTTGAACAAAGTGACAAAGGGGTTTGTCTCTTTCTGTCTTTTGTCCGAGCTGTTTTGACAATATAGACTAGTCAAATGATGGTTTAAAAAGGAATATGAAGTGTATAATATATACCAGCAAATTATTGCTGAGTACGAGAGAACAAAGGGGTGGATATTTTAATATACTTGAAACCATAGAAACCCAGTTGAGCACAGAGTATATTTTACGCAAGGAAAGTGCAATAGCTGGCTATTTTTTCAGAGTACAAATGTGTAAATAGATAAGTAAAAAAAAAAGGTTTGACTTTTAAAATGTTTTTAAATGCCTGCAAATCAACAAACTGGAAGTGTAAAAGTTTTTTTTGTAATATATACATAATATATACATGAGTTGCATATATTATATTTTGGTACTGATTTTGAAATGGGGTTTACTGTGCTTTACTTGCACTGAATAATGTTTAGTCTTATAAATGTTGGGATCTCAGGTACTTATGTCTGTGGGTGTAACTTCCCCTGCCCTTTAATTCAGTGCTAAATATGGGACAAAATTTGCTCTTTTTTTCTTTTTTTCTTGGCAGCTGTTGCTTATTCCACAATGAAGAAACAGAAGAGGATTTAAAGATGTTTGTGTGTTTTAATACGCATACCCATACACAGTGTTTTGTTATTTTATCTTATGTTATTGTTTTTGTTTGATTGAGACACTGTTGTGCAGTGTTACATTTACAAAGCATGGGTCATTTCTACATTAAAAAAAAAAAGAAAAAACAAAAACTGATTTATCCTCGTGGTCACACTGTGTTTTTTTTCACAATACATACAATGGTCTGTTTTGTTATGTTTAAATAATTAATCTGTTTTAATTTCAGCATAAATGTATTTGGAGGAATAGACACGCCGTTGCCTGAGTGAGGAGTGGTGTACAGTGATCTGAATGTCTAAGTGATCTTAAATGTTTTAAGTCTCAGTTTTTGTGTTTCCTGGCTGGCAAAAATACAATATAATGCTGTACTGTGTGTGTGTGTGTACATACATATGTGTGTGTATGAGACAGTGTGCACACATGTGCGTGTGTGTGTGAGAGTGTGTGCACGTGTGCGTGTGTGTGTGCATGCGCGCGTGTGTGCTTGTGTTTTTTTGCGCGTGCACGTGTGTGTGTGTGCAAGCGCGCGCCTCCACGTGTGTGCACGCACGTGTGTGTGACTCACCCTGCATGTGCCCACAAGTGCTTGCTGTGCTAACACCTCTTGGCCTGAAACTCATCTAGGCTTGTGCCGGAGTCAAGCGGTGTCTGTTTTCATTGTGGTGTACTGTCCCTGTCTCAGCAGCCCTCACACCTCTCCCTCCCCCCTCCCTCCCTGCCCCCCCCCCCCACCTCCCCTGTGTCTGAGGCTCCAGGCATTGGCCTCAAGCTCTTGAGACCTGAGGCTGCTGCAGTTGCACTGCTGCTTGGGAAAAACACTTCAGCATTTCTGCTTTGTCTGTCCAACACTGATCAGCCTATCCTAGAACTGCATTCCTTAAGACTGACTCAGTGCAATCAAGTTCTGCTTTTTTAAAATGTTTTAACAACAAAAAAAAATTGGGCCTCATTCGCAAAACTTTTCTTGAATTATTTTTACTTTTGTTCTTAAAAATGTTCATACGAAAAACCAACGTGGGATTCATGACACGTGTGCAGACCTTTTGTTTTTGTGCGTATCCCAGGTGTATGAGATGATGAATGCTGACTCATTTTTTTGCTCAATCCTTGTGATTAAAACAGCCATGAACAATTACAGATATGAAAAAGTGATTAATTTCGAAATGTTTCTGGAAACATTCTTGCACACAATTTACGATCAAAGGTGATCGTATGTACTGTATGTTTTGTGAATGAGACCCGTTATGAGTTTGATGGTCGTTTCATAGTGATCATTCTTTGTGGTCCTTCTAGAGGCCCAAAATAACAATATGCTTAAAGGAGAATACTTGGTGAGCATCACTGCAGAAAAAAAAAAGATATAATTGAGCATCTTTTTGGACACTTTTTCTGGATCAAATTTTGAATCAATCAGGAAAAATATCAGGAATATCATACTATCATAGAATTACATACAACCAAATCTATACCTTGTTGAAAGCTCTCATGTGTTCTCCTGTATAAAATCATGTAATGGCACGGGTGACGCTGGGGAATGGGAATGTCGTCTGAAGCTAAAGGGTGAGCAGCCCTTGGACTATCGACGTGAGGGCGGAGCAGTGACGTGCCTCTCCGTTCTTTATCCTTCCAAAACGAGGTTTGGGTGCCATCGAGGGTGGCGGCCTCCTCCGCACCTGCTTGCGAATCTGCTGCTTTCAGCTGGCAGGGCGGACGCCAAAGATGGTATCTCCCCGAACCCGGGGGTTGTTTTGGGGGGGGGGGGGGGGGGGTGAGAGGAAAAGGCACAGAGAGTCGAAAGATAGGCGCGGCCCGCCGATGTGACGAAACCTCCCTTTAATCAGAAGCCCCTGGAAGCCGGTGGCACTTTTTTTTTTCCCAGAGGCCCTTTCTCTGACGCGTTCTCGGCGTCGGCGCGGTTACGCCGGAGGTGTACAGAGACGCGGGTGGCGTCTGTTCTCCGCCACCACGCGCTTACCTGTTTGTTTGTTTGTTCGTTTTTTTTTTGTTGTTGTTTTTTCCTTTTATTCGTTTTGTAACGGGCGCCTCTCCCCCCCCCCCCCGCTGCTGTGATCTTTTCCTCCAGTTTGTCGTCTTCGACGCTCAAACGCTCAGCGACCTTTCGGCCCCCGCTTACCCCCCCCCCCCCCCCAACCCCCGCACCCCCCCCAAGGGGGGCAACTGATTCTTATCTTGTCCAACATCTGCTCTCATTTACTTTGATAATGTAAACATGAGACGGGGGGATCACTTGCATTGCATTGTACTGGTGCCACTGCACTGTATGGGGTAACTGCGTGTAACTCACCAAAGCAGACCTAGTGAGTGTACAGCGTTGGCGTACAGTATGGGCTGGGACACAGAGTGACAACAGGAAACAGTAGGGTGTTTTCTTTTGGTCAATGAAAATTAAAAAAAGGGCCCACATTCTAGAATTACATTACATTACATTAATTTGGCAGACGCTTTTATCCAAAGCGGTGTACTGTACAATAAGTGCATACCGAAGGTCATTGGAACAACAGCGAAACGCTGTCCGATAAGGTGCAATACTCATTATGTAACAGTTACTCATAGCCATGACCACATTAAGTTCAGTTCACACAGTATGCAAATGCTGGGTCAGAGTGTAATGTTAAGTCAAACTACAAGGCGTGACAGCAAGGTACAACATCAAGGTGACGCAGGCAGACACATGCCCTGGTCTAGCGATAAATTTGTGTTATGGAATGAATCTCAGAACTTCCTGGTGGGACAGATTCGCAGGATGGAATGTGGATTCGGAAAAAACCCTGATTGCGTTTAACCTGAAATAACCTACAAATAAGTAGCATTCTCTAAGCCAACATCCACTGGCTTGTACAGAAAAGCAAAATAAAATAAGTAAATAAATGAGAAAACATTTATGCAATACACAGAGCATCCAGGTAGGATCAAAAGCATTCCAGGTGTGGGAGCCCCTTTTTATCATTATTGGCAAACAAATAATGACACATGCAGAAATGAAAGCTATGTGTTTTTTTTTTCCCTACCGGTCCTGTCTTTAATTGTTTGTGTTTATTTATTTAATGAGTGCTTGACTCATTCTTCGGCGATGTGGACTCGCAGGTGTAGGCTGGCTGCGCACCCCGGGCCCGCTGTCAGATCACGCAGTCGTCTGCACGCCACTTTCGGGGCAGAGAACTGACCGCTGTGGAACAGGAATTTCCTTTTTGGAAATCGTTTTCCTCGTAGTCGTCCCTGTCTTCAGAATTCTGCTCTCATCACACGCCTTCGTTTTTGTTCCCTGCAGGTGACACGAGTTTCTGCTCTTAATCTCAAGAACTATATATATATATATATTCTACTATGCGGAAACCCACACTACAAGGGACGCTCAATAAAAGAAAAATATATATATATATTATATACAATATATATGTACAAAAAAGATTTTCAGCACAGCATTTTTGTTTATTTTTCTGCTGGGTCAAGGAAGAATATTTCAGGAGCAGTAGAGAAAATGACAAATTACGTAATGAGCTTCATGTCCGTTTGGCTTCCTCGATTTGGCTTCAGAATTCAACCGTGTAACAACCCCAGTTTTCCTGAAAGAGGTTGGCCTTCTGCCACAGCTTATCCACGCAGTAAAATGTTCAGTTTTAGAACAACCCCGATAGAGTATGTTTTTTTTAGGTGTGCTCGATCCCTCTCGGACTTTGTAGTTTAGACGCAGAGGCGCTGAGTTAGGACGAATCCCAGGGCTCTGACTGGCAGAGCCATTTATTAGCCTCACAGAATCGCGCTATACTGATGTTACCCCACAGGAAAATATGACTCCTCTTGTCAACGATCCTTCCAAGGTAAATGGGCTGCATTTATATAGCACTTTTATCCCAAAGCGCTTCACAATTGATGCCTCTCATTCACCAGAGCAGTTAAGGGGTTAGGTGTCTTGCTCAGGGACACTTCGACACGCCCAGGGCGCGGGGGGGGGGGGGGGGGGAATCGAACCGGCAACCCTCCGACTGCCAGACACCCGCTCTTACCTCGTGAGCTGTCCCACCCCCTGGCGCACACCCCTCCATAACACTGCCGCCACGCTGAAGGGATTTAGGACGGATTCTGGGGCCCAGCGAGGGACCTCGAGTCACCGAGGAGGGCCAGCGCTAACGCCGCTGCACACGGGGCGTGTGCACAGAGAAGGGACTTTCAGGCTGTAGGGTGTTCCTCCTGTAAATCGGATCCTCGTGGACTGTTGTGTAAGCAGCTGTGACTCTCGTTCCTGTTTTTCCTGCCCGACCGCGGAGGAGAAGGCTGTTGCTGCCTCACCTCAGGACTTTTTTTTTTTTTTTTTTTTTTTTTTTTTTTTTTTTTTGAGCTGGCCTTCTTCGATCAGCGCTGCAGCTCCACCGCGGGTTATTGAGAGGCACGAGAGTCATCTTCACTCGTCTTCGCTGCCTTTTTGCGCCGGTGGTCAGGTTTGCTGGTGGCCGTTAGTAATCCCGAGGTATCTGGTTAATGTCCGTACATAGCAGGACAAGCACTCACCTTACAGTACTATGCTTGTGTGTTTTATCTGACACAACAAAAAACAAACAAAAAAAAATTATATATTTGCTTCTTTTTATTACCGGGGTCAATGACAACAATTTCTTCTGAATGACTCGCTTGGCTGACTGACCACATGGCTTTTGAACTGTGACCCTCAACAAAAAGACGGAGCTGTTAGTTAATGGTAAAAGCAGGTCGCGCAAGACCTTAAATAAGACATGGTAAGTGAAGATGTAGTGACTGCTTGGCTGAGCAGCCCATTAAATGGCAAGGTGCCTTTTTTCTTTTACTTTGGGGATGAAAATGGAGTTGACGTTAACATTAATGTATAAAACTGGCGGTAAACAGATGGGAGTTCTGAGTTAAACATAAGAATGGGTGTGCTTCTTTACTTTGGAAAGGCTACAGGAAAGCTGAAGAGGTAACAGCACCGTACGAAACAGGTGGAAATTAGACGAGGAACACTGAGGATCGGCGTGCGCGTCTTCGCTCGGGAGGCGAGTACAGACACCGCACCAGGAAATTCTGTGGATGAAAAAAAAAAAGAAAAGAAAAGAAGAGAAAAGAAAAAGAAAAAACAATGGGGGCAAAAGAGCAACAAACGAGGCGAGGATCAGGGAGCGGTCCGGACGTCGGCCCAGGAAACGGGGAATCCAGCTCTACTGGTGTGAGCGGTTCAGCTCTCCCAGCCCTGCAGTCAGGATAATTATGCGCTGCTCTCGCTTCTCCTGGATCGGCGTCAATTAGATGAGACAGAGTTTCTGATTCCTTACGTCATTCGCGCGGCTGGGGCCTGCTCACTGAGCCTAGTTTGCCTTCTGCCCCTGTGTGCTATACAGGTCTGCAGCATTGCTCTAAAAAGTGAATAAATAAATAAATAAACTAATATAGAAATAAATAAATAAATATGGGGTAGCGGGGACGGTGGGTGCCAGGTGTTGGGGGGTGGGGGTGGGGGGGGGGTGTCTCCAGCAGTCACGAGAGCCGAGCTGACTGTTTTCACCATACAGCTTTTTAAAATTATATCATAAGTTTCTCATGGTATGAGAAACGTATGATGGTCAAAATGCCTCTGAATAGCACTACTGCAAGTCGCAGTGAGGCTACCAAACCAGACATGTAAATAGTTCAGCTACCGATACAGATCATTTCAGGTAAAATAAGATTTGTATCACAAAGGTTAAAGAGGGAACGGTACTACATGGACAAAGATAATGGCCAAACCCTTATGAAGGCCACAGTGCGTGGGTCCAGCACGTTTTAATTTTTCTTGCCATGTTTCAATAAAGGCTTTCAACTTTACCATCAAGAAGCGTGCCTTGGACCCCTATCTGTTTGCCACTTGTTTTTTTTTTTTCTTCATCATTTTGACTGGCAAACTAAAACCCCTTTTCGAAGATTTGTGTCAGTTTACACTCGTGCCCGTGAACAAGAGAAGAGAGGCCCCGAGCTCGGAACTATCAAACTACCCCTGCTTGACCAGAAAACAAAAGCTGGTTCTGAGAAACGCCGGAGCAATTTCTGTTGAGTTTTTAAACGCGTTTTTGAAAGTTTGCCTCTCTCCTGACTTGTGGTTGCTCGCGGCCCACAGGTCATGTGGGTTCCCAGCTCGTCTCTCGCCGTTATTGATAGAGTCGTCTGCAAATGCTATTTTTGAGCGTTCAAAGATGACAGACACAGATTAAGCCGGGCTTTCATTCGAGAACTGAACCTCATAGTAGCGTTTTTTTTTTTTTTTTTTTTTTCAGAGAAGGCTCTCTGAATGGAACTGAACTGAAGTCAAACAAATGCTGTACTGTAGGGAGAAAAAAGAAAGATGCTATTGTTTTAGTGAGTGTCACTGAAGAACCACTTTTTTGGGATGGGGGGGATATTAGCGTGTCCCCTGTGCAGAGGAATGAATGCACTTGCACTTGCAAATGGGACACCCATTTTGGGGATTCCCTGAGTAATTTACTCTGCTTACTTTTTATACTTTTATCTAGAATGGCTGTTCTTTATCTGGGAATCTGGGTTATAACTTGGGAGCGCTGTTCCCAAACCATTACACTACAGAGCTGTCCAAGATAGGAAATGAGCAAGGGTACAACAAGACTGGGGCAGAGGAGGAAAGAGAGAGAGAACATAAACCTTTAAGTGATTCACATAACATATTTGTGACACATTTGTCTTCATCATCTTCTTCTCACGGCACCTGACTTATTGACACAGTCACTGCACAAAAAATACAAATAAAATACAAAACACTCTTGTCATTTTGTCTGTAAAAAGCAAGTGTAAGTTGAAGTGATGACTTGCACGATAACTGCTGTTCAGGGTCAGACTCCTTGCCTGAGGTGCTTTGCATTTTGGGTGGTGCAGATAAGATAGCCAGGGTAAAATTTATAAAAAAAGAAGATGGGAAGAGACAGGGATATAGAAGAAAGGAGAAGGAAGGAGAGAAGAGGGGGAATTTGGCTCATCTGAAGTTGCAAGCACCTGCAGAAATGAAAAAAGCGATAGAAAGAGGGAGAGAGGAAGAGAGAACAGACGGGGGTATGTGTGTGGAGGGAAGCTCACCTGCTTACTGGGGGAGGGGGGTACTTGCCACATTGGAAAGCGAGAGCTAGCCCTGAGATTGGGGAAGGGGGGGATTGGGGGGGTGGGTTTGGGGTGGAGAAGTTGGAGACAGGTTTGGGTTGTGGTTTTGACAGAAATGGGTTGTACAGCTGCCAGAAACTGAGCTGAAAACAGAACAAAGTACAAAGGATGACAACCAACTCAAGACTTCGGCAGACAAAATATGTTGAGAAGTAATTCCAGGGTAAAATATGAGGAAAGGGCGACAACAAAGAAAGAAAAATGACTGGGAAGATATTTTCCCCTGCCTTTTGGGCTTGGCAGTTCATAGAAATGTGTGCATCATCCTTAGGCATTCCAGGCTGAACAGTCAGCACTACCCCTCTGGTGAAACCTGGTGAAGGCCACACATCGTGCATGTGTTTCAGTTTTGACAGTTCACAGCGGGCATTTTGGGCATTTGTGCTTCCTCCCACGCGTTTAATTAGCGCCTGTCGCGTTCCATGCTCACTGTTTATTTATTCATTTATTTATTTATTATTGACTTCATTGTTTTGCAGAGACCGTCCGCTGCGCGTGTGATATGTAATGAGGTTTCTTTAGTTCCTGTGTGTTGCTTCACTCTGGTATGTAAGCACATCCTGGAGAGAGCGGGCGTAGCAACCAGCAGTAAAGGTCACCGTATACGCGGAAACTGCTTCCTGCTTGGCCGCAGCGGCACCCACACCTCCCTCCCCCCACCCCATTACCCCCCCCCCCGTCCCCCGGCCCCCGGCCCCCGGCCCCCGGCCCTCGGCGTAGCCTGTCCTGCCCCAGAGCACCATTGCAGGGGTTCAGTAAAGGATGTGGCCAGATGGTGTGGTCTGACTTCCTATCCATTCCACCATGTGCTGCCCCATCGTCCCACGGTTCAGTCATACGCGTATTAACACTTTTCAGCGTTGGTTTTAATCCCCACAGCGCTATGTGTGCAACCGCCTCTGCAAAGAGCTTTTCCCAGTTTGGATGCGGGCAGGGGGATGGGGTGGGGTGGGGGGGGGGGGGGGGACTATGAAAAGTCTTCAGCTTCTGGAGGGTTGGGATGTAGATTACAAATGTACCATGTACGAAAACTGTCCGTGCTAGCTGCTGCATAAAAACTGTACAGGCATACAGAGTAAAATGCCCAGTGTTAATTCAACTTTAACAGCGTAATCTCAACACTTTACACATAACATTTGTACCCACTCTGGAATGTGGGACCAAATGTTATCCGTTAAGTGTTGAATTGACACTGTTAGAGTTGAATCTACACTGGACATTTCACTGTGTGCATGCACGGTTGTCTGTCATAATCTGAGTGACAGAGGCCATCCATTGACTAGTCAAGAGCTCCTTCAGAGATAAGGAGGCCGGTGATCTTCCCGTGCTCCCCTCGAAGAGCTCTTTTTCCGTCGTGTTGCCAACGGTCACCTTCAATTTCAAACGTCTACGTTCCGCCAATATTACCATGCGAAGCTGTGTCATGTTTCATGCCAAAAAACGTTTTCAAACGAATGAAGTTGATGGAGACGAGGGAGAAGAAGAGAAATGGCAACGGAGAGCGAGAGAAAGAGAGAGAAAGAGAGAGAAAGAGAGGCTATCTGGTGTTGTAGCCCCTGTAGCGCGTGTGAAAAGAACGTGCCGTTTCTTAACGGGCTCGGCTTTGAAATGTCAGCAGTTTCATTTTCCTTCTCCTCTGCGCTGCAGTTTCCTCTTGGCTGCTTTTAAACGTGTCCATGTTTTGAAATCGTTTTGAGTCGATCTTTGAAAGTGGGGGGGGGGGGGGGGGAAATATATTCAGAATGCTGCTATTTGCTATTGCATATTGACGTGGATGCTTTATCGTTTTACAAAAGTGCCGGGTGTTGTCTATTTAACGTCTTTCGTTTTGTGATTGACAAAGGTCAGACCTCAAGCAGTCTTAATGCAATTCAGTTCAAACCCAAAAAAAAAAAAAAAAAAACAGTATTTGTCTTTCGATAATTTTCCACGTTAGATTTTTTCATTTATCTGTTCTGTGTATGGCTAAATGAACTGAAAGCAGAGCATCAATTACACTTTCTTTCCAACTGCAGTATACATGACGTGACTTTTTAATATTAGATTCAGCCGTATTGTGAGTTCTAAGCAAGTCTTTCAGTGCGGGGAGTTTGGGGGGGTGTAGGGGAGGGGGGGGGGGCAGAACAGACAGCATACATGCTTGGGCAGTGTGGGCACAGGGGGCCAAGGGGGTGGGGGGGGGGGGGCGGTGGCAGCAGGTACCCAGAGGGAGCAGAATGAAGTGGTGGTGTGTGTGTGTAGGATCTCATGATTTTTTATTTATTTATTTTTTTTGGCAGACTTGTCCCTTTCAGCAGCCCTGCCGGTCAGCACCAGGGCGCCGGGTTTGAGGCGAGCTGACCAGCGGGCCGCCAGCGGAGGGGGATGAGAAGGGGAGCGACACGGTGAGCTGGGGGAGGCCGTGGATCAGACGCGCAGCAGCATGCTGGACCAGCTGCAGGGGTCTGATGGCGGAGGCAGGGAGGGCCGGCGAGGAGGAGGAAGTCCCCATCATCCAGAGAGGAAATGATCGTTCGTGTTTGCGTTCTGTCCCTTTGGATAACGAACTATGTCTGCTAAATACCAGATTCTCTGTCTCAGATCTCACGGATTACTCCATTGAAATTCACGCTATGTCTCGTCCCAAAAGCAGCGCAGGTTGGGTAACTCCTTCCATGGAAAAAAGGCAATGCCTTTTTTGGGATTTAGACCCGCTTCTTCATGAGTTTGAATTTGGTTTTTAGACGCACTAACCGATATTGCTTTCAACCTGCACTGATGTGGGCAGTTATTATTCCTACAAAATCACAGTGACCTCTGATGTGTATCCTGAGATATAAGTGCTTGAATGATTCTGAACTCTTATGTAGGGTGCGCATACGTTGGATTTCATTTATCTACAGTCTATAGAACAAGCAAAACTTATAACGGATAAGTTTTCTAACAGATATTATCAGTCCCAAAAAGAAGAATTGTCTTGAAAGACCAGGTTAAAACCTAGTATACGACTGGACCTAACACACGTGATCCGGCCGACCAATGGTGTACCTTCATAACTCGGCCGACCAATGGTGTAACTTCATCACACAGTCAGTCAGTCACTCACAGACATTCGTGTTTGTAGGGCTGGCCCCGCTCTTGCGGTCCAGCCAAAAAGAAGACGTCTGGGCAGGCTGAACTCAGACCACTACGTCTGCTGAGTCAATGTATTCTATCTGGGTTGTTCTGGCTAAGGCTAATTACTTTAATTCCTGGAGCTTTGATTACTGAAAGTACAGAGTGACTGCAGTAGTCAGAACGACCGCATAGTAGTCTGGCCCACCTAGTTCTACGCAGGCCTGACTGTATGAATGTTTCTGGCAACACTGCTCAGTGTCTGTTGGGTACTGGTTAAAAAAAAGTTTTAGCGAAAGTGTTTGTTAAATTGCACATTTGGTGTCGTCAAGCAATCAAAAGATGGGAAACTGACACTTCTGTGCTTTTGCGATGTTGCAAGATGTTGGAAGCGAGTCGCGGCGTTGGCAGTTCATGCGCCTTTCGTACATGCATTTTTAGGCTGTGAAAACCGGGGCATCAGCAGACGAAGACGAAGAATAAGACGAAGAAAAAAATAGAAGTTAAAACCGTCACTGGAAAAAGAAAGTGTCACTATATACGTGAAAAGTTCTCTCTGACAAATGCTCAGGGGCTTGGGGAGCTGGGAACATCAAAGTAAATTAGCAAGAAACCACACGCTAAAACCAACACGCGGCAGCTTCGAGTTTCCACTCCGAGAAGCTGATTATTAATACTGCACTTATTGCTGATTATTAATAGCGATCATGCTAGTCTGTAAAATGAAGTTTGTGAGAATACTATCGAAGCGGCTATTCGTCTCAATCGAGCGCAGTTACACTTCTGAAAATAAAATAAAAAAATGTCTGCAAAAGCGTCGATAAAGATCCGGTCACAAGTAATACAACTTAGTGACATGCCCAGTAGCCTAATGCACACATCTTGTAATGGCATTTAGCTTTAGATTGTTTGCCGCATTTTTGATGCAGATATTTAGATTTAGGATGAAGGGTTCGTGTTTAACAATTAACTGGGGTCAGCATCTACATCTGATAACACATCAAAGGCAGTCTGTTATCTTTTTCAAATATGAGCAACAAGTTTCTCTCTTTGAAAGTCACTCCAAAACACTGTTATATTTGCAGCAGAAGATCGAGGACAAGACCTGCAACTTGGAAACAAAGATGCTCCACTCTGCGTTGGGGTTTAATGTTCAATTCAAATCGACTTGCTGCATGCCAGTGATAATGCTCTTCATCTCTTCAAGGCCTCAGGCCCCAGTTTGCGTCGGGTCTTTGTGTCTTTTTAGCAGGTTTATACACTGACATCTTTGAAGAGGTATGATGGGCTCCAAAGTACACACGCTCATGCGCAAACGTATACACAATCATGCGCACCAATTCGCACAATGCCATACAAAGACACACGTATACATGGATAAACACAGATCGAAATACAGACAAGCATACAGAGAGAGAGAGAGAGAGAGAGACAGAGAGACACTGTCATTACCACACTGTTAATTGTATTGTTGTCGTTACCAAAATGTTGTTTGTATTTCACTGTTGTTTGTATTCCTATTCATGTTTGTGTGTGTACGCTTTGGCAATAAGTACAAATGTATCTCATGCCAATAAAGCATTTTGAATTTGAATTTGAATTTGAGAGAGAGAGCGAGAGAGAGAAAGAGAGAGAAAGAAAGAGAGATAGCATATAATTTCCTTCTTTATAACCACAAAGGACAAGGCCTTAACATCAACAGAGGTACCCTAAGTTTACTCGCCGATGCAGTTTTATCTGTGGGAAGCACTGTCTCGCACAGAGACATTTTACAGATAGGCAAAGTGTGTACAACAGCAGACAAAACCAAAACGACCAAAAAATAAATAAATAAATAAATAGACTGGAATTCACTCATCATTTGCTCTTCTGTACAGCCCTTTTGCAGGACTGTACCCATGTAGCCTATAGCACAGTGATGCTCTAGGTTAGCTCCCCACAACTTAAATAAACACAAATAAATGCACAATTAAAAATGCATGTAGTCCCAATTATAAACAATTGTTTAATAAATGGGTGGGTGACCTGTTGATTGGATTTATACTTCAACAATAACTTTAATTTTAATTTATGATTAATTTAGTTTAACACTGTCCCTGTGTTGCACGTTACAAGTTTTTAAATGAAATTTGAAATGACTACAACTACAGCCTATAACTAATGGAACATAACAATCATAATAGTGCTCTGAATGACAATTTAAAAAAAAAATTTTTAATGAATGCTTTATGCGCAAATGCCAAATGCTACATGTTGTATAATAAAAGAAATAGCCAATTTATGTTTCTATATTTTAAAAAATACAATACATATGAAAAACTGCATATCATATCCATGTATACCATATCCATGCATTAATAGACAGACAAGCATAGTTTCCTTCAAGACGTGAACAAGATAATTTAGGTTGTATTGGATCTACAGGATTCATTCTGTAAATGCTGTTCTAAACGCTGACATTCCTAAGGACAGGATAATAAAAAATGACTATTGTTCAAACTATGTTCAAGAAATCAGATTCCAAAGCTATACAGGTAAGTACAGGCAGACTGAATTAAACGTAAATAAATAGATCATTGACATTATTGTCAGTCTCATCCTGCCACCTAGTGCTCATTTGGTGAAAGCTCTTCAGTGTATTTCTTGCATTTTCATGGTTACATTTTGACTGCCCTTTCAGCAAACACATTCAGAAAAGTTAGCTTAGCTGAAGAGTGAAAATATTAATATTTTTCTGTATTTATAGCTTGTAAGACATTAATAAGTAAATATCAATTGGATTAAATTTTCATGTTGATATGAATGTGTACTCCAAAAAAAAAAAAAAAAAAAAAAAAATTTGATTTGTTATTGATTTAGGCTTCCGTTGATAGTATTTAACCTTTAACAGGATAAAAACTAACAGATCAGATAAAATTGCACAAAATATCAAATTCAACATTTCTTTCAAAATAAAAAATAATACCACTGATGTTTACAAAACTGCTGCCATTACTTCTGAAATTATTGCCACTAATCCTGCTACTACTACTACTGCTGCTACTACTGCTGCTGCTGCTGCTGCTACTACTATTACTACTACTGCTAACACTACTACTACTACTACTACTACTGATGCTGCTGCTGCAACTGCTAATTAGTGTTATTATAATTTTATTTCATTGGCTTTTTCTTATTTTTAGATATTTCATACAGTGTGTTTGTTTCATTTGGAATTGCATTGATGCTAGCTCTATTTAAACCCATGGAGGTAAAGGAAGTCTAAATGGGTAAACTTTTTTATATTTGGCCAGACGGGGAAATGCAACTCCCACAATTATTATTATTTTTTTCTTATTTCTGACAATTGGTGGTCAAGCAATTTACTATGTATTCGTTTTAGTTATAGTTTTACCAAGTTACACAATTTGCATGTCCGACAGCGCATTATGTAGTTCTTTTAGGTAACTGTTATGCTACAGGTTGTACACTAGAGGGCAGAAGTACATTTGTAAATTCTGCATTATCACTGCTGGTTCAGTACCCCACGTCATCGTATAAAATTAGAGTACTCTTGCTCTAGATAAACATATAACAGAAAGTATTCTAGAAAATAAATAAATAAGTAAATAAATAAAAGATTGTTTTGAAAATGGTGCACTTTTAAAAAAGCTGTCTGCTGAAAGCATCTTTAAATGTGTTCTGAATGTTTTTTTATTCATTCATTTTATCCCCCCTTATATATTGCTGAATTCAAGTCCCATGTAAATACAAATTCAAACAATGAATTTCAAATGTATTTATTTAAAAAAAAGATGCAATTGACTTGCTACTGGTGCATCCACGTGTATGTCTTCAAATGCACACAACAAATGCTACTATATTATACATACTATGTAAATGACTGTTGACTTTAAATGGAGAGTTTCTTGGTTCTCTGTTTGCTTTTTCACCCATTAAATGTTCACCATGGCTCATCCTCCTTTGATTGATGAATGGGATTTTGTATCCACAAATTGAAAAACAACATATGCCATTGACAATTAAATGAATTAGTATGGAAATCATGCGTACCTTGTAAACCAACTGATTTCCATTGTCAGTTGGTTGGCCCTTTATAGAAGTTGATCTTGATAGAAGTTAAGAATGAAGTTGTTGTTGTTGTTATTATTATTCTTATTATTTTTATTATTATTACTATATAAAGCAGTCCCTCTTTCACAGTGTGTTTTGCTCTGTTTTGGTGTTAATGAGATAATGTTGTATTTATTGCAAAATCATGTTCTCTATCAGTAGCTAATATTGATTCATTGGACCGAGGGCAATGACCTTAGCAGCCAGGGTTTCGAACACTGAACTTTGGCTGCCTGATTACTAAACCGAATTGAACTGCAGTGACTGTACAACAGCAAAACAACAGCCTAGGGAATTAATGCAGGTAGGGATTGTGCACTGGTTCTCAGACATTTTAAAAACAGAACCCAAATCCGAAATGTTTTTTCGATACCTGGACCTAACTTCAAAATTTAGTACTTTTCAAGGACCAATCAAATACACATCATAGTACATCAAATTAATTACAGACTCATTCTGGGACCACCTCATACACACCCATGACCCATTTTGGGTCCCAAACCATAGTTTAAGAAACACTGGGATTGTGTAATCAGTCAAATTCAAGGGGGAACATTAGATGGCCAGATGTCAAGGTGTTTAAGGACACACTATTCCTTTAAATGACAGGAGATTTATAATGGGAAGTGAGTAAGGATCTTAGCTCTAGTTCATCCTATTAGAATAATATCATCTTGTTTAGTTAGTGCTGTGCCTCCATCACTATGTACTGTAGGCCCCATCAAGGAACGCTATTGCTTTAACCCTTTATGGTGTGAGATCACAAATAGGTGCTTAGCGTTCTTAACTGAACATTCTAATGCTGAAGCAACAATCACCACTTGTAATTTGAAAACAATGGAGTTCTAGAACACTGACTTAGGATTTTGATAAAAAACATTCTAAAAAGCCTATTCTTCAAAAGGGTTAAGTGTCATGGGATCCTTAATGACCTGTGAGTTGCCACATCGTATTCGAACAATGATGCCATATTTAAAATAAATAATGTTTTCATAACTAAAATAGTTTCATGTGCAGTGCATAAAGGTCACAATAAAACAAGTGATTCTTATTTTCAAGGTTAACAATAATTATTATTTTTTTAAGTTTGAGAACAATTATAATAATTTTTAATGGTTACCCGGTGAACAAAAGCCAAAATGGAAATGCCTAGACGGGTGGAAATCTATGTTGAGAGACATTTTGACGTAAACAGAATATGCTAACCCCAGTATAGCTCGCGTTTAACTCAGGTCTTGCCTGGCTACTTTCTAGTCGGCTAGGAAACTTGAGCTCTTTAAACAAATGTAGCCAGGTTCTGAATGCCTGGATGACTAGATGGAGTTTCACTGACTTTTCACCACAAAAAATAAAAAATAAAAATAATGCTCACTGAGTCATTTCAGTACATAATGGTAAGCAATGACATCAAAGCTGGCCTTGCCAAGGGATGTGGGGGAAATGTGTATGGGCATATTCCTGGTGCTTCTGGAAGCAAATAGGTGACTTCAGTTTTTTAACGGAACATCCCTGGCCTCAAAGAGAGGTCAATGGCTTCTGCCAAATCCAAAAAATGGCTTTCAAATGACTTGGCATCACCATAAGCTCGCATTGAATTGATTGACCCTGCACTATTGACAAAAGCATAAATCACTCCAGCGCACTCCGCTGTTGTCGTCTGTAATTGTCTTGGCAGTGTTTATGCAACCTGGGAATTCCATTAAATAAGAACACCGCGCGCATATTCATATTCTCCATCGCGCAATGGGGATGAGACAGCCCTTATAACACGTCCTGACCTCAGGCTGTGTGATGTATGCATTTATTTTCATCCAGCAAGCGACAGAGCAGAGATTTTGTTTTATCATGTAAATAGATTTTGAAATTTACCTCAACCCAATATTGTGCAATAAAGAGGGTTCAGAGTTTTATTTATTTTGCAGTGTTTCAAGATTGTGACCATGTGACTCAAAGTAAACGTTTGGCACTAACATAATGCATTTTTGCAATTAATCCCTTTCCTAAGTTATATCTTAGTATGCATTTGGATCGCAAGCATTCAGCGTATAGCATTCATAAATATAACTATTTCAAATTGGTGTTCCATTAGTATATCACTCATCATAAAGCTATAATTTTGGCATACAGTTATACTAAGTTTGTGTTTGAGTTTTATCTGTCGACCACAGTATTATCTTCGCGACACAGACAGGCCTTTCCATAAGTCATATTGATTGCAATTCTTTTAAAGTGCTGTTTTTCAGAGACAGACTTTCAAGGTATGCACTTTAAAATGCCACCCTCACACCGTACCAGTTTATTCCATCGAGGTTTATAGACACAGCTACTTGTTCGTTTACACTTTTGACATTTCTATTGCTCTTTTAACCTGCTAAACGGTGTGCCGACTTCACACAGTGCTATTATGTTTCGAGCACCCTCGATATTCAATTGATTTTTATTAAATGCCCCAAAAACTGCCAATCCACATTTTGTACATCATCTTTGTGCGCAACCTCCTCTTCCTAACTATGTGTGTGCGGTGCCACAGTTTTCACACCCGTCCAATTATAGCAATGACAACAATACAGTCCAAACCAATAACCATGTTAACAGGCAACGGGCTGTCAGCTGGGAAGTGTATAGATCTCATCTGCAGCATATTCACATAAATCAGGTCTTAGTAGCGCGGTCTCTGCTGGCAAAAAATAAAATGGATCTGCATGATCTCGCGATTATCACATCTTCAATAGGAAGTAGGTTCGAATAAATTATTTAAAATTGTCAGTTACGTCATAAATCTCATCGATTCCTTCATGGAGTGATTTTATAAAGCAAATTAAACTATATTAAAAAAAAAAGTTATAGATCACCTTTTATTAATTAGCTTGGATAAACTCATTTGACAGTTTGCATTGATTTCTTAGATTGTTCCTGTTCCATATCATACATGCAGTATGCATTTTTTTAAATTATATTTTAGGGTAAAAAAAAGACAAATATCCTCATGTTAATGTCAACACACTGTCAGACAGAACTCTAATTATTACAAATCCTTGATTTCCATTCTTAAAAGATCTGATGTATAAATGTGAGATGCTACCAGGTGGATTTGTTTAAAACCCCTCTCTAAATGAAGACTTATCATCTTGCATTTTTTTCCCCCACTATAAGTGCCTTTGGAATGCTGTTTACGGTGATTATAATATATGTTTGGGGGAGAATCAGGATTACTGGCTGGTATGAGCAGGTCATGATCTGAATAAAAATATGGCATAAAACAGCTCTTTCATATTCCGGTTAATAAATGAGTGACAGTGAGAATGGGATGTTTGGAGTCAGTACTTGTTCAACTTCCTAAATTGGTTTAATCTCCATGACACACCTTAAAGTGCTAAGCTTTCACTAATCTTCTAATTATTTGAAGCCTCTTGTAAGCGTGTGATAGCTACCATATTTCAAAAAATGTAATGAGTTTCATCTTGATGTTTTAATTATTATTTTTTAGTAAAGAGCGTACACCAATTACAGATGCAGACACTAGTTAGATTTTCTAAAGTCCTGTTTCAGTCCAGACTTTCAGTGTATGCGTATACTGCACATCCTTGGAAATAATTGCTCGATTTTTGGGGCCAGGACTATGCACACATTTTACCACCATGGTTCAAAATTTAAATTACGGTTTAAATTATCTCTTTACAATATGTGAGGTTTATGTAAAATATGGGGTGGTACGGTGGTGCAGTGGGTAGCACTTTCGCCTCACAGCACTGGTCCTGGGTTCGAATCCAGCCTGGGCCTTCCTGTGTGGAGTATGCATGTTCTCCCTATGTACTCTGGTTTCCTCCCACAGTCGAAAGACATGCATGTATGCTAATTCAAAGCTCTAAATTGCCCACAGGTACGAGTGTGTGTGAATGCGTGCGTGCCCTGAAATATATTGGCAGCCTGTCCAGGCCTGTCCTACCTCTTGCCCAATGCATGCTGGGATAGGCTCCAGTACCCCCTGTGACCCTGCCCAGGATAAGCGGGTATAGACAATGGATGGATGTAAAATGTATTCATTAATATAACTAGATATGCCAGTGATGATATAAAAGGAAAGTTAAATTATCCGAGATTCCACCGAAGATATCAGCTGTAATGGCTGTTTAAAGTGCTTTGGCGTAGACATATTGGATATCGTGAAATGATTGTTGGGGCATTGCAGGCCGTTGTCTTTATAGATTGATCTGAATATCAGAATATCAGGGCTCCCAACATTCAGTCTTCAATTATATGCTGTCTCTAATTCATTACTGCTATTATTATTTCACAAGTCTCATTTGTTTCATCTACTTTCTGCATATTTCTTCTGATTGTTATCATCAGCCATTGATAATATGCGCATATGGACAACGTGTGGACCTTGAGCCATTTCTAATCAGTTGTATAAAAGAGAGCAAAATAGGTATTGTTTGATCTTCATAATCATGATTATTTTAATGTGTGTTACAGTCACAACTGTCAGAAAGACACTGAAGTCAGCCAGCCGATCACAAGCACAGGCTTCATAGTCAGTTAACGGCCATTACTATTAAAAGGCGCCAAAAGCCACTCTGCTCACCCTCTTCTCCTGCCGGTCTTTCAGACGCTTTTTTTTTTTTTATAAGGACTTTGTCTAGAAATGTGTCTTATTCATTTAACTCCCCTTGAGCAGAGAGAGAGAGGGAGATCTGAATTAACACCTGATGTGCAAAATGCACATTCGGCTGCTACTGTAAATGAACCTTTGCTCACATTTCACTCCAATCCGGTCATTAGCGAGCCATCTGGCAGCCCCTGACTGCCACTCGCGCACCTTTGCTTTCAAACAAAGGGCCTGCAAAATAGCTGGGTTTACTGTATGGAATATAACATCCAGGGTTCAACGAGCTTTCGCGTTAGTTATGGATTTACCCAGAATGCTCTAGGTTCGCCTTTATACATCTCCAACACAACGCTGTAGGCTCTTTGTCACAGATGCCCCCTGTGTGTGTGAGTTTACCCTAATTAAATATCAGAGGGCGCTTGGGAGGATGTGGAAAAGCAGAGCGATATTAAAATGCATCGCAATTTAAATTGTGCGGCTGGAAAAAAAAAAAAAAAAAAAAATCGTGATGGGCCAGGATTCTAAAAGCTTCCGTTTATTAGCGGTCCCGGTACAGTGAGATCTCAGCATTAAACAAATCATGGCGTTTTATATTAAATTACAAATACGCCCGCCATCTCCGCAAGTTGCGTAAACTCACAGTGATCTTTTCCCTAGGTTCATTTTTTTTACATCCAAAGAGAGAATTATACAACTGGCAGAGTGTGGAAGATACTGTCAGGGAGGCGCGGTATTAAAAGCATTAAAACATATTGCTGTGAAATTACATTTGGGTTTTATGTTAATAAATGACGGCAATTTCAGATCTCATGACAAATGGGCTATTCAATTTTACATCTTATTTAAAAAAAACAAAAAAAAAACATTTTTTTCCATTGCATTTTGCTTTTATATTAAACACTTGTCACATTGAGCCATATTTAATAATATGTCCTCATAACGACGCCAATGTCAAATTAAGAATCAGAACGCTTGCCAGCGACAGCTTGAGTCTCCCCACGGTCTTCTGCCTTCTGTGACCAAAGAAGAGTGGCTAGGGCTCCCTCCTCTGGTGAGAGGTCAGTATTACAGTGACATTGTGAACGCTTGACACGGTTCAATGCATTTTCAGCTGCTGCTCAGGTATAAAACCTTCAGATAATAGCAGCAGCACTCACCCCCTTTCAAAGTCAAAGACACCGGATAGTTTTGAAACTTCAACAGGATAACGTGTCACCCTCAATACATCTCAATCAAATGTCACAAGTATATTTAGATTGCATATCACTCAACATATGGAAATTGTGAAGAAAAAAAAAAAAAACTATTAGACTTTCATCACCGTGTACTTTTCAGCAGTCTTGCACCTCACACTGGTGACTATAATATTTGGAGTTCTGTGCGTGGAGGGCGTTGCTTCAAACAGACTTCAGATAAATCAACAACCAAACATTAAAAGCTTACCGTATTTTACACAATCAAGGAGTCCGTTTGTGACAGAAACAATTCCAACAGCTTGGGTAATTCTCCGTTTTATCTTGTCAGTGATTGTAAACAGTCTGGCATTGACGTGAGTGATCTGTTTCTCATCAGCAATGCGTGTTCCATTCAGCACCATTCAAGCGTTTTCCGACACACTCTTTTTTTCAGTTTGGCATCTCCAAGCCCACCTGAATTTGGAATGTCCAATTTACAAACTAGTGTGCACAAGTGCACTCACACGTGGCTACCGGCTCAGGAGAGTGAAAACAACTCGTGGTTCTCTCCCGATATCAGCCAGCTGCTTCTTTTCACACCGCAGCCACAAGCCGCACTTGTACAGAACGAGGAAGGAGGAGACCCAATCGTACGTGTGTGAAGGCCAAGCCACGGTACTCAGACAGCCACCAGGGGTCAATGAAGAGCAATGAACACTGCTGTGCCCGCCCACTGAATCCCTCACATTTATCCCTTGGGTGACGTGGAAGCTAACTGTCCGCTGCTCCTCTGGGGCTGATGGGACTGATCAGGTTCGGTCTGAGACCACGGTGGTCAGTTATTCGCCGCAAGCAGCGCTCATAGCTAACGAGCTACCCAGCAGGCCCGAGGCGCGCTTCCGTACGAGGATGTGCGAGAGGTACTGCTTTGGGTTCCTGGCCAGTGAGAAAAGGGTGGACCACTTAATCGGACACAGGCGTTGCCAGGAAACTGTTGCCAGGAGAGACTGACAGACTCTTGTGATGCGTCAGTGTGTCGTCACGCATAAGCATATGTGGGTTTTTTTTTGGGGGGGGGGGGGGTTTCTGCACAATAAGGTTTGATGTAGGAAGCGTCAACACGGCAGATGCCAAGGTGGACTACAGCCCTATTCGAAATAGATTAGTCTCACCCAGTGTGGTTCAAGGATTTAAGGAATTACCAACAGGATGTGTGGTTTTAATCCAGCATGGATCTGCAATGTCCATGCGTTTTACAGGTCGGAAAATTTAAGTCGTGGACGTCCTTCAGTAGTAGCAGTCCAGTTCAAATTGACACCTCAGGATTGCAATAACCCACAACATGCTTATTGGCGCCAGAGCACCGGGCAGTAGATGTTACCCAGAAGCGTTGATGACGTTTGCATCCAAGCTATTTGTAGTGATTTGGGGGGAAATTACAGAGATTACTTGTCGTGAATGAACGGGCCTGACAAATCACTTAAAGATTGATTTACCCGACGAACCCCTGATAAAACTAATCCAGTTCAAACAGGGCTTAAGTCAGACATGCTTAAATTTGGCCCCCGGGGACCAGTAGCGCTGTTGGTTTTCATTCTTCCCCTCAAACCAGGGACTGATTTAAACCTGACATAACCCCTGGCCAATCAGTGACATTATTGGACCATGAACAATCGGGAAAAAGAGAAAACAAGCAGTACTACTACTGACCCCAAAGGCCAGTTTTGAGTGTCCCTGGACTAAATGCTACCATGATCTCATGTGCATTCCCAGTGTACATTTTTGTACTGAAAAGTCTGTGACTCACCATGTAGGTTTTCAGGTAAAAACCCAGCAAAGTTTGATTGAAAAGTTAAAGTTTTCCTTTCGACTAGCCATGCGATTTCCAGGTAAAAACCTGAGCTATATTGGAGTCAACCATGTAGTATGTTAAAACGTCTCTCAACCCCAGATTTCAACTCCTCTAGACGTCTAGACGCCCCAGAACTTGAAGGCTGGTACATCGCCCCAGAACTTGAAGGCTGGTACATCGTCATGTCATTGTGTTTTTTATAAACAGATCTTTGACTTGGCACTAAACACATCATTGGACTAATCTGTGTCTGCTCATTTCCTGCTGGAATGTCTTTGTGTCACGGCGCACCGTGCTGCCCTAAATCAGGCATTCAGCACTATGCAACATGCACAGTCGACCCATTGTCTTTTATATGTGGAATATCTGGCTATGGCGATGACCAGTTAAATCTGCAGCTGCTTTAGATGCAGGGATGTGAGACTATGTGGATGCTGCAAATGCCTTATTTACTGGGGAATACTGATCTTTTTTAAGGGGGTGGGGGGGGGGGGGGGGGGGGGGGGGTGGCTACAGATATGTATGGTATATTCATGTGTATATATTTTTTTTTTTACAAAGAGCACGACATAGACTTAAATATAAATGTTTTATTATATTTATTAATGCCATTTACTCAACTGAACAGAATGTACTGTCTCAGAAGCATCAGAGCTCTCTCTCTCTCTTTCCCTCTCTCTCTTGGAAAAGTTTCAGCCAGATGTTTCATTATACTGTAACTCCAGGAAGTGTCCAACCCGTTGGGCAGGTGTGAAAGGAAAGTGTTCTTGAGGGGACGTCTTAATTGTCTTAATTTCATTTAAAAGAGGTCACGTGTTGACTTCTGCCACGAGGTAGGAAACGAACTAATCATGACATGGACCGAACCAGTCAATATCACTACATTGAGGATTGAGATTAAACTGTTCGTTCGTTTCGTCGTTGAAATTTTCTACGAATAAAAATACAACAACAAAAAAAAAACAAAAACAAATGAAAACTGCAATACTGTAACAAGAAAAAATAACACATTTTTCTTAAAAAAATAATAAAAATAAATAAACGTAATAAAAATGAATACGTTTCCTGTTTAAAGAAATGCATCGCTGTGTTTAATCTTGCCATCATATTTTTATTTATAATTACAATATTTGTTAAATATAGGATGCCACGGTCCGCGGTCCTAATTTGCAGCAGTAGAGACAGGTGCTTGCAGCGCAACAAATGCACATTTTGGCAGAGTCAGATAACCAATGGCGGAACGCGAGGCGTGGAGAAGGGCGGAGTTTGACCGTAGTAGCCGTACATCAGACCAATCAGACGGTTGGTGGGAGGGACAGTCATGTTGGAGGGAGTGTCTCCCACTCCCGAGCGTTCGCTGTGTACTCAAACTCAGCGGAGAGTAATGGCATGAGCAAACCATTGCAATCAGGACAAGCAAAAGCGCACCGTGGAAACTACGCTACTACTGCTTAAACTTATTTCATTGTGCATGATACCTAAAACAGGGCGAAGGCACCCGGAGGAAACGTTATAATCACATCGAAAATATTGTACATCGAAAACTGTCACACGCGGACGTTTCTTCGTTTTTTCAGCTAAAAAGAGGATATGTTGTTGGACATGTGAATTATAGGAGTTACTGCCACTCGCCCCCAAAATGAAGCTCGCCTCCTTACAGTATTTCTTCGGCTTTCTCTTCACTTCTGTCGTGGTTCGGGTGAGCTCTTCACAGTCAGGTGAGTGACAGTTGCCCTAATGTCTAGCGCGCGAGGTGCTTGTTTACTTGTGACTGCGTGTTTGTTATCGGTTGCGCTTAGGGACAGCGTGTTTGGGCTGTAAAAATGACCCGACTTCCAGATGGAATATTAAAATATATTGTGAGATATTTCACAGCGAGCTGAATGGTGTTGCTGTGTGTTTTTCGATAGATATCGCCTTGAAATCACTGCAGTGATTTTCGAATCTGAATCTTGATGAATAATTTTCTCTGTCGTACAGAAAAGGGCCACCGGAATTGTTGATTATCATGTAATTTACTAAAACGGCGCCTCAATTGCATTCCTTCTGGGCAACTGGAGGAGTCCCAAAGTAATTTCCCCTAATCCCTTTTCGTTGTGAATTCCTTAGTGTGTGGTTAAGAAGGGACTCTATGTATAGGCTACTGTGCGTTGAAAATGAACCTCAAATGAAATAAGGTGGGCTAACGCTTTGAACTCCGCACACAGAACGGCACTGTTGAATTCGCAAAGAACTGCATTGAATAATCAACACACGTGTCCCGTGGACACAGAAGAAGCTAGCCCAGTTCTTTTTTTCCTGTTTCTTTTTCTTCTTCGTATTCCCGTCCCTTGTGGGAAAAGGGGTTTAACCAGTCTGCTTGTTTTTCTTATCATTGCATTGCCAAGTGAACAATCGCTCCTGTCAGAGCGACTATTGTTGTCGGTGGTTTCTGTGAAATAACTTGGCTCGGTTTTTATGGCAAGTAGGCTACCTTGCATACCTTGAGTTGTTTTCATTTGCATATTATGTCCCGGATTAAGATATGTACTTGCTCCACCATCAGTCGTGTAAGACATTAATGGGCCGTAGGATCGTATAGCCTATAACAAGATAAGATCCCGTTCTTTCAGTATGTATATCCATAGGGACGTACAACACCTAATTCTTCATAATAGTAATCCTTTTTCCTTTTCTTCTTATACAACTGTAGTATTTTCAACTGTCGTTGCTGTAATAGTTGTGAACAATGTATAAACTTATAAACTATACGTTCTTTTTTTTCATAAAACGTGTTTTCATTTGTTTCGTTTATTTGTTCTCTCTCTTTTGGGACACATAAATCTGATATAGGGGAACTTTTGAATGCATTCTTCATGTTTATCGAAAAAGAACAGACACGTGTGTGAATGACCGGAATTTCGCTCAGTGCCAGTAGCTGGACGTAGTGATGCATTACAAAGTACCACGGACTACTGGTTTATTTTGCACAGGATTTTTTTGTTTGTTATTATTCTTCTTATTATACTCGTTATTAGCCTATAATAATTCTTCATCGTCCTATCTTTATTATTATTATTATTATGATTATTATTATTGTTATTGTTATTATTATTGCTGCTGTTGTTGTTAAAGATGAATTGCTTCAACAACTTTCTTGCTCATCAATCAACGGCTTGATGAACAGCTGTTCAAAGAACAAAACAGCTCGCGGAACAGGGTAGCAAATCTGAGCTCATCTGATTGTATGACCTTCATATAGTTTTAGAACAGAGGATCATGCTCACTTGGGATGTCAGTCCTTTGTTCTGCCTCAGTCTCGGATGCCTTATTTTGTGAAATGCCAAAGCAGTTGTGGATGGTTCCACACTGCATCGCAATGTATGTGATTTACAAACGTGTCCATTCGTGCACACGTAGTCGCCGGGAATATTTTGAGATTTGCTAATGGCTGCGTTTATCCACAGAGAAATTAAGTGGCGTTTTATTGCATGAAAGAATGCGACTCTCCACACGGTGGTAGTATGAACCGCACAGCCACCGTGAAACGCGTTGCCCCCCTAATTTCTACAGCCCAAGGCGACGACTGAATAGAGAGCCC
Organism: Anguilla anguilla; assembly: GCF_013347855.1. Lineage (NCBI taxonomy): Eukaryota > Metazoa > Chordata > Actinopteri > Anguilliformes > Anguillidae > Anguilla > Anguilla anguilla. The sequence continues at coordinate 67,063,610 of NC_049203.1, read as the reverse complement.
CTTGTTTTTATTCTTTCGTCTTTTATTTATTTCAGGTGTGTCTAGTTTGTGCGTCCTGTTTAATTATAGCCAGGCCTATTGACTCCGGATGAATCGCGGCAGGCGGTGGTCGTTTACCGGCGGAATTTCTCCGATATTTCTTTTCAGGAGTTCAGTTGAAGAGTGTGTACGCTCCAGTGCGTTGAACCTGACAACAGCAAGTCGACTGTCCCATACGCTGCCTTAAAGTTATGTAGCGAATCCGTTAATGATGAGTCGGTTCCACACCTATCTGCTGTTCGTCTGTGCACTGGTGGCAGATGTGCAGGCATATATTTTCTCCGGAATACTCAACGGTGATTTTTTTTTTTTGTAGAAAATTAACTTCCTATGTTTAGCGCTTATCGTTCGCCGTGTCCTCGTGCGTTTGAGTCCAACCAAGTTTTATTCCGATTTATAACAAAGGTAACTTTCACAAATCCATCACCTATATCATCATCGTCATAACGGATATAGACTAGGTAACCAGCTGTATGCATTGCGAGTTTGTTTTAGCTCGGACCGCATGCTGTGGTGCAGTCAAATAGGCTATGCATTTTAGACGGTTCTCACATCAACGCGTTCAAGATTTTTAATGCAAACACTGCGTGCACGATGATGGTGAATTCATGAGACCTTTGTTTTTTTCCAGATTTTTTGTTAGTTAAATTAGGCCTATACAAATATAACACGCCAAACGCGAGACAGAATGGTTATTTTAGCTTGCATTACAACATCAACACATAATAATAATAATAATAAACAATAAACGGCAGCATTAGGCTATATCATTATAATTAGGTCTTATTTTTTTAGCATTGTGTAAAGCTTTGTATATTGGTATTGGTTCATGTCGGTTTATCTGTAGCCCAGCTCGTTGAGGAGCATCACGGCTCCACATCTTGTCTGTATTTTACACCGTTGTTTATTTTAACTGTCGGCATTACCCCGTGGCGTCTTCATGACAACAGAGTAATGAAACGGAATACGTCTCGTGAATGGTTCCGACGTGTGCACGAGCCCCCGCTGCATTAGCAGGGATGTTACAGGTGAATTATTGTTATGACGGGACCCTCAGAGCCTATTTTGCTAGTCGTCATGTTTACGGGAAAGGAGAGTGCATCAAGAAATCGTATCTAATCCCACAGTCTGCCAGGTTCAGCGAAGCAGGCAGCGGAGGAGACTGTGCAGTGATCTCTCAAGGCGTAGCCTATCTGCTTGAAGTTTATGAAACTGAAACGTAGCCTACATACTTAATTTTTCTGTCACCAAGTAGCCTGCTTTTAATATTCGTAGCTAAGGAACAGAAATACTACAAGCTAAAAGGGGCAGATCGCCAACTGAAGGCCTTTGCTCCCGAAAGCTGAGAGAGGACCCACACACACACGAACAAATAAAATACGAGTTAATTGATTTTTTAACACACACTGATACAATCTAAATTGTGACTGAAAATGTCAAATTTATTGTTAGTAAAATGTATTTGTTGAAAACAAATATGCCTAGGTTGTGCCTTGGGTTAGGAAACCCACGCAAAACTGGCAAGTCGATGCAATGTTAATTTTATCGCTTCTCTATCATACAATGATTATAATAAACGACTAGGGCTCTGTATTGCTGTCAGGGCGTTCAATATCGGGATGAGCACTTCATTCTTATTTCTTGTTTCAAAGGTGGCAATTTCACGCTAATCCACCTGATCCGTGAAAATGACGTGTTTAGCAACCGCTGCATTTCCTTTAGTAATTGACTCGAAATTCAGTGCCATTAAATGAATCCGACAGTCGGTTTGGCAGCCAACTTAGCCAGCACAGGGCCAAACGCGGGTCTTTAGTGTCGGAAACGAAGTGAGAGAAAACCAATTTGTTTCATCTCCTCGTTATCTGAGAGTTACGAGTGGGCCTTCCATTACGACGGCTAATTAATGAATGGATTACGAAAGCTGTCAATCGCGTGTTCACCTGCACCTTTCCGGCGGAGCTGCGACGCTGAGCGGTTCGGCGGTGGACGTGGTTTGTAGGAACGCTAATGGGAAATGAAATACAGAAACGATAACCCGAGACAGCCGGAGGGTGACAGGGTGTTGATTGAATTGGTTTTTGATGAAACAAATTAAGGGGCGTAGGGCGGTGGGGGGCGTTTGGAGCATGGTGACGGTGGAAGAGGAAACGTGGCGTCCGGGCCCGTCTTCTATTGGAAAAAATAAAATATTTTTGCGAGTATTTGTTAAGTTGCTTAATAGTATGAGTGATTTGATGCGTTGAATGTGTATGGAACTGCAGCTGTCTTATACCACACAGACTCTTTCAAACCACTTGAGTTAATGTTTAATGATCAGTCTTTATAAGTCAGCTCTAACTCATATGTATGATAAGCAAGTAATTTAAATGTGCTGAATCTGATTCAGTGAATACTTTGTTCCAAGGATTGCCAAGATTAGACTGCGTGTGGGTGTGTTTGTGTGAGCGCACAGCTTCAGTTGTAAATAAAAGCTGTCTCATGCCTTTTTCCGATTCTCATTTTATTTCATTCCGTTGGTTTATGTCGAATGATAAAAATTACCCTAATTTGTTTCCGCTCCTATAAAGCAATGAAAGGGAGAGTAATTCTATAATTTATTGGACTTTTGCGGGGAGAGCCTGGCTGGTTTATGCGTTTGCGGAGTACACTGAGTATGATAATAATGATGACGGTGATGGCGGCTCACAGTTGTGACAGTCTGGCAATATTCTGTTCAGCGTGTGACAGTTCATATGTGTGTGTGTGTGTGTGATCAAGACACCTTCAGCTTCTCCCAGGTTTTAATAGTGCAACGTGACTTGCTGTAATAAGACTGTGGTGAGAGCATCCTTGTAGTCTTATATTTTAATCTGTGGTGTGACATTTACCGGTGGAAGTTCAATAAAAACACGCGGAAGAGCAAAGCATTATAAATATCAGAATGATAACCCTCTCAGCTCGGTCTAAGATGCATCAGTGACCTGTCAGAATCACGGCAAGTGACAAATAGTCAGCAATAGTCAAGTATAAAGTTTTTGTTGATGAAACACTGATTTCTTTCTGTTCAAGAAAGGGATAAGATAAGATGTAACGGAGTGCCATTGTATATTTTATAACCATTGGCCCTCGTTCACAATACTTTTCTTAAATTATTCTTAATTTTGTTTTTTTAAAATGTTAATACAAAAAACCAACATGGGATTCATGATAGATGTGAAGACTCCTGTTTTTGTCCATATCCCAGGCGTATGAGATGATGAATGCTGACTGTTTGCAATACTGTTCATGTGATTAGCATAAGAAGACAGCAATGAATAAATAAGACAAAAAAACGAAAACGTTCTTACGCACATTGTATGATCAAATATGATTGTACACATTTTGTGAATGAAGCCCATTTTCTGCTGCTAAAAGAATCCTTCCCATAAACAAATAATTGTCATTTTGAAATTATTTTGTCATTTGAAATACAAGATGAAATACAATACTATGCCACACCGCACTTGAATGTGTTTCTTAAATGCCGTATTGTGAATGAATAATGAAGTGCTATTTCAGAAATCCCGGCTAAGTCCCTTTAGATCACATACTTGTTAACCACTGAATGTTAACCAAAACCCAAGGCCAATGTGTGTGTGTGTGTGTGTGTGTGTGTGTGTGTTTTCTGCACATTACATGACATGATTATTTAATTATTTCTCTGAGCTGACTGCTGCTTGCTACTGTACATACATAAACCGTGAATACTACTTATGTTGCCCGAGAGAGAGAGAGAGAGAGAAAGGGAGCATTTGTGCATGTGGGTGGGGCCATGATTCAATTAACATTTGCCATTAAATCTGGCTTATAAATCAAGGCAAGCGTTTCGTTTCATTCTTCAGACCGAATTTTGGTGCTTACTAAACTCAGCGAACTCCCTTCTGTGAAGCGTGCAATCAACTCTTGCATTTGATCGTAAGTCCCCGTTTGGGACGTATGTCGATTGAATTCTCCGGGTGCGGTGAGTGCACGGGGTCGGGGTGAACCGGCGTCGGGGTCGTTGAAGAGGGACGGTGACATCAGCAGTTTGCGCTGGAGGTTTCCAAGCGCCTGGCGACTCTCCGCCAGAACAGAATGTGAACAATCGCACAGGCCCGAGCACCGTGATCTCCGCTCGAACTCCTCTCTGCTCCGCGGAGATCAGGGGCTAATTTGTGTGGTCTTCTGCTTCTGGACCACGGGCTGTGGTCTTCGGAGAAATACAAGCAGCAGTCTGTTCGTAAACATGCAGCACGGGGCCTTTGCGATGATTGAGGCCCTGAGCTAATATTTTTCTGATAATTTCCTCTTTCTACCCCACATGGGACCGATATAAAAATATCACTTTTTAATTCCGAAACGTTTTTTTTTTTTTTTTCTTTGACCTTTCGTACAAAACATAGTTCCGTTTTCTTTTTTTTTCTTCTTTTTCCTTTTTAATAAAGTTGCATAAGCCTGCTTCTGCCGGCGCGCGCGTGTGTTTGTCTCTGGCGGAACACAGCGGAGGCGTGCGCTACGGAGTTCACGGCGCGTCCGAATGTTTGCACGCGGCGGCGAACGCGCCGGGCGCAGGAAGCCGCGGGAGAAGGGCTTTGTGGATCCCGCCGAGCCGGGGGGGGGGGTTAGGGGTTCAGATTCGGCAAACCCACACAGCAATAGCAACCATTCTTCACTGCCTACTCCTCCTTGCTTCTCTGTTCATTGTTGGGCAAGAAAATGAGGTTTGACCTCCTCGTCTCTTGTTCTTTGTCGAGGGTGGGGTGTGTATTAGGGGGGGGGGGGGTTGGCGACGGACATTGATTCCGCCATGCCCCCCCCCCCCCCTTCCCTTTTTTTTCTCAGAGCCCCGGCGGGTGTGTGAGAAAGCACACCGCCGATGTCCCCCTTTCAGGAGTAACATATATCCCTGTCCCCCTCTCTCTCTCTCTCCTTATTTAAACTCCAGAGAAAAACCCGGCAGCATCTTCTGCAGTCTGCTTCGGGATTTGAGGAGGGGGGGAGGTGTAAAGGGGAGGGGGGGGTGGTGGTGGCAATTGACCGTGGCTGTAATCCATCCAGACGGAACAACCCCGCTCCCCCCCCCCCGCTTTTTGAAAGAATGCGGTGCGGATGCGAAAGGGCCGGGACGATGTCTCTTCAGTGGCTGGAGGATTTGTTTTCTCCTCCACTTGTAATTCCTCCCAGGAGCTCGAGCCCTCCCCGCGGGCAGGAGAGCCGGTTGACCCCTCTCCCACCTCCCCCCCCCCCCCCCCCCCCACCTCCCCGCTGGCCCTCCTCACTTCAGCTCCTCTCCGCTTCCCGGCCTGTCCGTCCCCTGGACCACAGACACCACGTCCCCCACGCGTTGTGCCAGCGTTTCCCTAACGTTCTGCATTGGTTGGAAATGGGCTGCTCTCTCCCACAGCAGCAAACGTAGCCTCTGTTCACAGCCTGCTTGGGCCCAAGTAGGAAGGGCGTTTCTCCAAGTTATGCCTACATTGCTAGGTAACCAATCACAGGCTAGTATATTCAAGATATATATTAAGATATTTTATACATGTTACCATATCTCTACTCTGCGATGGATTGGTGGCCTGTCCAGAGTACAGTCGTGCCTCTCGCCCAATGCACGCTGGGATAGGCTCCAGCATCCGTGACCCTGCCCAGGATAAGGGGGTATAGATAATGGATGGATGGATATGGTAAATGGTAAATGGGCTGCATTTATATAGCGCTTTTATCCAAAGCGCTTTTACAATTGATTCCTCTCATTCACCAGAGCAATTAGGGGTTAGGTGTCTTGCTCAGGGACACTTCGACACGCCCAGGGCGGGGATCGAACCGGCAACCCTCCGACTGCCAGACAACCGCTCTCACCTCCTGAGCTATGTCGCCCCCAGATATCCCTACTGCTACATGTTTCTGAACACATGCACGTACGTAGACACCGTTGAACAGCATATGCAGTATGTACGGAATAGTGATTGCATGAATTGTGTTGATATTTTTGAATTGACCTTTGGTCTGTAATAACTACTGTGTACCTACGACGCTACAGTATAGTGTGCGTTAAGCCTTACCCAGATTTCCCTAGTTATGGTTACGTGTGCGAAATTACAGTCAGGCAGGCAGTACTGTGCTAATATGTGTACAGTGAGCGCAGCTTCCGTTCGTCACAGATGTCCTTGCATTACAATGTCTTAATCGAATTGCGAAATACCAGCGTGGAAGAAGCTATATTCGGCTGGTAATTTATCGCATTTGTGAATTACAGATTGCGTAATTGTACCTGACCTCGGGCTTGCCGCACGTGAGCCGGGTGAAGGCGGTGATTCTCATTACCGTTACGCGTGATTGCCTGCTGGAATGTATTTTCCCCCCCCCCACCCTCCTCTCTATCTCTCCCTCTTTCCTCCTCACTCATCTGCACATCCCTCTCTCCCTCTCTTCATCTCTCATACTGTCTCTTACTCCCCCCCATCGCACCCCTATCAATAACCCCCCCCCACCCCCCACACACGCACACTCTTTTTTTGAGAAATATTAGCCATCAAATTCCCCCTTGCTTCCTTTCGCTGAGTTTAAATATTTAAATATGTGCAGCGTTTTGTCCATTTTCCTGCATATCATATCCTCATTTTTTTAAATTCTCAGGCACATCAAAAAAAATGTTTTTTCTTCCTTCAATTTTCCCAACACAGCCACCTGGTCACGCGAAGTTTTGAAAAAGCTGTATCAGCGGTTGAGTTATATGAACTATTTACTGTGCATAGAGCTGAATGGAAATATGGGGGGGGTGGGGGGAAGATACACAATAACAAAACATGGGCCTGAAAGGTTCAGCAAGGCTCCAATAATTCACTGCGTAAACACAGATGGGTCAACTGCAGTTTGCTTAGCTGGAGTTTAAACCGCAGGCTTTAAGCCCCCTAGACCACAGAACTGCATGACACCTGGAGCGGCTATCCAGGTCTGTGTGAAATATGGCTCGGCCACTCCAGTTGCTGTGGATCAGGGGTTTAAACCCGAGGTGAGAAAAACTCCAGCTGAGCACATTTGCACGTCTGCAATTGACGCAGATGAGTGTAAAAATATGTGAATACCCCAAAAATGTCGATGGCGCCTTTCTCTGGCTCATCGGTGAAGTTGCACGCGTGTCTGTAGGGTCTGGCTGTCCCCGAGCGAGTTGCCATGGCGAGATGTTGAGGTGCAGAGCTCTGGCGTCGGCGTGCGGTTTGGAAGGATCCCCCGTCCTCAGCCTCCGCCTCCCTGCTGCCGCTGAAACTGACGCGGAGTTGAGCTGCTTCCACGGCCGGGATCGTTTCTCTCTCTTTAATTATGACATCCCGGTTTATTAAGGAGAGAGCTGTACTGGGGCACGTTTGCCGCGGAGGGGGATGCGTGGGGGAGGAATCGCGCCCCCCTCTCCACTCTGACATCTGCATGGAAGGGGGTGTGCTGGAGCTGGGGGAGGCCAGGAGGAGGCAGAGGTACAGGGGCAGCAGGGCTAGAGACAGAGGTAGTGTTCGGGGCAGTACTGGGGGTTGGGGCAGTAGAGGGGTAGTGATTGGGGCAGTACTGGGGGTTGAGGCAGTAGAGGGGTAGCAAATGGGACAGTATTAGGATTATGGGGCATTACCAGAGGTAGCACAAGTTCAGTGAATGGGGCAATAGAGGGGTTTTGGAGGCAGTAGAGCAGTAGTAACAGGGGCAATGGACGGTGGAAGAGGTGGTGGCGGCCGTGGTGCAAGGACAGGTCCGGTGTCCAGTGGGGACAGGTGGAGACTGGAGACACCAGTGTAATCCGGCTCTGACCCTAACCCTGACCACCCCCCTCCCAGCCCCCCCCCCCACCCAACCCAAGCCTGCCAGTGTAGGATTACTGGCTCTGCCTCTGTGACGGCGCTCCAGGTGTTCACAGGACAGCGGGCTTCACCCCACGCGAGCGCCATCCCGCCATCCCGCCATCCCGCTGGGGGGGTAATTGTGCGTGTGCGCGTGCCTCTGCTACCGCTTCCCCGTGTTCCTCTCTGCATAGTAAACACCGCCGGCCCCCCTACCCCCCGTCCCCCCGTCCCCTCGTCCTGCCCCCCCCCCCCCCCCCGTTTTACATTCCAATTTTCTGGCTAACCTCCCGATTAACCAATGTCCTCTCATTTTCTGCTCGCAGATCGTTTGCAAGAGCAAAAATAGTAAAATGTGACCTTAAAAAATAAATAAACACAGGCCCCAGTATTGAGTGCACACTACAGAACCGACCGATATTTCAAATTTCTCTGAATGTATTCTTAGTTTTATTTTTATTTCTTTCAAAACTGTCTAAATTGATAAACGCAATTGCTGTTTTTTTTGTTGTTGTTGTTGTTGTTTGCTCTGCATTTAGTCTTTAAAAGCCACAGATAAGTTTTATGGGCATCTGTTCATCGGAACAAGAGCAATATCCTTTCCAGCTGCTAACGCTGATTAAGTGAGCCGCGGTCCTCCAGATCCGAAAATGTTTTTAATTAACGTTCTTTTGTAATTATCACTCCCCGCCTCGGGCGTCGTATCGATCGGCCATCTTGCGGCTCGTGAGATTGATTCATTCGTCCGGATTCCCCGGCGCAATAACAACTCCATCACGATAAAACTTTATTGCGTTCCCCTCCTTCGAGCCGGGCGGCTTTTTTGCGTCCGGCCCGCTCGTGCGCGCGGCGCAGCGCTCGCCGAACTCGACGCGACGCCGAGTCCTGCCGACCGCGATTGGCTCGCGCGGAGGAGGAGGAGGCGCTGCGCCGCGCCGCGGGGCGAGGAAGCCGCTTGTTCGTTAGCGACGCTTGGATACGGCGCGTGCGGCGACGGCGGCGACGGCGGCGACGGCGGGGGGGAGGACGAATGCGTTCGTCAGGCACCTGCGGGGCGTCCTCTCCCCGCCTCTCTCTCTCTCTGTGTGAGCGGCGGTACTGCGTGGTACACCCCCCCCCCCCCCCCCGGCCCGGGTCAGAGCTGCCGGTCGAAATGAACGAGCGAGCGCGTGCGTGCGCGGTCGAGCTAGCGGTTCTCGCGCGCTCAAAACTGCGCCGACCGGAGCGCTCAGGATCAGAAAGTGATTTTGATTTTGAGCCTCCCTTGCTCCCGCGTTTCCAAGAACCGCAACGGCTGAGTGGGAGGAGATCAGGAGACAGCGATTCATGTCAGGCCAGCTGTTCAGCAGTTACGCTGTGAGACTCGTGCTGCGTGCGTTTTGTCCTGGGGCGGCCACCTCTGCGTTCGTTTTCTGGCCTTATTCATTGAGCTCGTTTGTTTTTTTTTTTTTTTTTTTGGATCCTGCTTTCGTCTCAAATGGAGAATGAAGGGGCGTGGTGTGGATGGAAAAAATCACAATGACTGCACCGGGGTGGCTTTCCTTTGGCGCTGTGTGTGTGTGTGTGTGTGTGTGAGAGTGTGTGGTTCTGTATGTCTGTGTGTATGCTTGTGTGTGTGTGTGTGAGAGAGAGAGAGAGAGAGCATGTGAGAGACAGAGAGAGAGAGAGCATGTGAGAGAGAGAGAGAGAGAGCATGTGAGAGAGAGAGAGAGAGAGAGAGAGAGCATGTGAGAGAGAGAGAGAGCATGTGAGAGAGAGAGAGAGAGAGAGAGAGAGATATCCAGCCTCTCTCGCCTCCTCGGTCGTCCCGCACACTAGGCTGCAGATAAGGCCACTCCAGGGTCCTGACGTATGAGTCTGCTGCTGAGAGATCCAGCCTCTATCTGCTGCTGTTTGACTGGCTTATTATCACCAGAGTGTGACCACATTACCCACAAGCCCCCTCTGATTCCTACACCGTTCCTCCCGTTGCCGCGGTAGCGCAGTAACAGCCAATGATCAGTGGGAGCGGCCACGGACCGGACTGGCCAGAGAGGCTCAAAATGGCACCGAGTCATTTCAAAGGATTTACGTCCACTACGGTGGGCATGGCCCCTTTTGATCCCCTCCCTGCCCGACGTCATAAATAAGAGCGGAGGGAACAGTAACCGCGTTGAGGCTAGATTGTAAAAAGATCCGTCACCACGGGAGGCAATTATCAGGCTAAGTGGGCCCTGGTGGGGGGTAAATCACGAAGAGAGCACTGTGTGCTGGGTGCTGTTTATTACTGTTAAACTTACGCAGGGATTTTCTGTTTGCTTTTTGTATTTTCAGTAACTGTGCTTCTCATAATAAAAATGCTTTAAAAAGCCATTTAAAGCATGTTGAGGAAATAGGCGGATTTTTTGGGGGTGATGCACGCGCTGCAGTGTGTGACTTGTGCGCACCGGCTGGCTGTTTCAGTGACAGTCAGCAATAATTCACTGAGCTAAATGAAGAAGGTCAAAGGTCAGCAGAGCCCTGTGGGGCTAGCTGGTGCTGACTAGCTGTGTATGTGGCAGGCCAGGGGTGGTTTGGGGTCCCCCCCTCCCCGGCTGGACAGGCTGCCAGTGAGCGTGTCACTCTGTGAGTGTGTCCCTGGTGGGTGGGGGCCAGGACACGGGGGGGGGGGGGGGTGCTCTCTGAAACCCCCCCTCCTTTCTGGTCGATGATGTCATTGAGTAGCAGCTCGCTCACGTGGCCTGACGGGTTTCACTCAGAATTGCACTCTCCTGCTTAAGATGTGTTAGAGCTGTTAGCATAGCCTATGGTCACACGGCAGTTACTACATTGTTATACACGTGTTACGCGGGAATCTATTACTGTGTTATTGCGCTTCAGCTATCCCACGTCCAGTATATGGCCAACTCGGTAGAAAAACAAAAAACTCGGGCACTTACTTAGGCATATTTCTCTCCCATTACTAATAAAAGCGCTCTTCTGACAGCGTGCTAATGAAAGCAGAAATAATTTGCTGCCAAACCGTGAGCTCTTTTTGTGTTGAGCTAGCGGTTAGCGGTTAGCGGCGGCGGTGCCGAAGCCTCTTCCCCGCTCTCTTAATGACCGTTTAAAGCTGTTCAAACGGCGGCCATTATGCACACGCAAAGGTTATTCTTTTTATTTATTTATTATTATTATTACATCAGTCCTCACCCAGGATAACCTTTCTTTAGCTGTTTATTTTGGTTTATGTTTTTTTCTTTTTTTTTTTTTTTTAAACATTGCCAAAGGAATTAACTTTCTGTACATACAACAGGAAAAACAGGCTATGCCTCTGTTGCATTGTGTGAGACTCTACCACTCCACTGTGCATGTACTAGTGTTATAGTACACACCCTGGTGAAGCGTGTAAGACTCTTTATCACTTTCTAGTACATGCATTAATACTACGGTATACACCCTGGTTGAGTGTGTAAACTCTATACCAATCTGCTGGGAATGCTTTAGTATATTCCCTCCTTAAGTGTGCAAGACCACTTTTTTGTGCATGTGCTAGCAATTACTCTGTTTCACAGAGCACGCCTCTGTGTTGCTGTCCTGTGAACACACTAAGAAACCTCCTAGTTTCACTTTCTAAGCTTTGTGTGCAGGTGTCTGTGTCCCATGGTTTAACAGACATGCCCTCCGCAGGTTTCAGCTGACCAAATCAGCACCCCTAATGCTCTGAAATAATGGTTCCTGGACGCTTGATACAGTTCTCCTAAAGTTAAAGTTTTGATCCAGCAGCAGAGTTAGCGTTTCGGCTACCAGCGAGTCGTTCTGTTGAAGGCGGGCTGTTAGCCGAAACAGTCTCACCGTCGCTGGATTAAAACTTTAATCTTAGAGCATTATATCAAGCGTGCGAATCTCGTGCTCTCAGTTTAAACTCTTTTGTCGAGGCAGCTTGAGCGACTGCGTTGGTGCGCGTGCGTTTCTTAGGACGTTGCCATACCCTACACCTGCTGTCTGGTGAGTGGAGGTGCCGGGTCACGGCCGGGTTGGAAAATTCGGACCCAGAGCGCAGGGTCGCTGATCCGGGCCGTCGGAAAACGAGCAGCACCGTCCACAGAGCCGAGCGGCCTCTCCTCCGCGAAAGCACGGAGGACGCTTTTGTAAAAAAAAAAAAGTAAAATAAAATAAAATAAAAAAATATTGCAGCTCTTTCCCGTCGAAATGTCAGCCAGCGCCTTTTCAGAAGCGGAGATTGTCAGCGTACAATTAGGGACGACAGGAAGCCTTTTTTACAAAGCGCGGTTCGGGAGGATTTACCAAACGCCGCTTTTCTTCGGAGGAGAGGGTAGTCTGCTCTGTGACTGACAGCGCCAGTCTGCTAATCCCCGGCACGCCGGTTTGTTGAGTTAGCGCGTCTGAACGTTGCGCCTTTTTTTTTTTTCTTTTTTCATTTTTCACGCTTTTCTTCTTTTCCTTTGTACGTCCCCACAAAAGGGACGGATTAGAATGACAATAAAATTTGTCTAATCTCCACAAAGGCGCGCTCATTACCGCAATGTAAAGAATTAAAAAAGCAATACAATTGCTCCACTATAATTCCCCGTCTCTGCCTGCTATTCTCCCAGAAGAGTGGTTGACAACAGAATGATTTGTTTTATTTTCTCTCTTTTTTTTTTCCTCCTCTTGCTTCCCTGGCTAATCAAATGAACAAATAAAGACTAATAATAGGTTGGCAAACTTCGGGGGTGGGTGGGTGGGGGGGAGGGACGTCACTCTGAAAGAGCTTTTCATGTGCTTTGTGTAGAATGTGCTTCAGAGCATATTCAATTTTTTTTTTACCCCTCTATTGTAATCCATTTGAAAATATTCACTGCTAATCTGCATTTACAATGTAATTACAGCAGGGTTCTGAGTGATATTGACTGCTCTGAGAACAGTCAAAGACTGCTCTGTCCAACTTATACTTCATTTTCATTTGGCTGTTTAAACCAGCAAGAGCAAGTGTGAAGCGAGCTAAATTCATTGTTATTTTTTTTTTCTCTCTCTGCAGTTTAGGACATTTTTACTGGCCTTGGAACTGTCATCACAAGTAGAAAGGAGCTCCTCTTCCTCCGAGTGAGAGAGAGCTCCTGTTGTGTTTTTCGCGGGTGGCATTGTTATCTTTCTTTCCCGATATTGGTATGCTATAATGGATGCCTCCTGTGATGTAGGTGCGCAGGCATCGTTTTTTTATTTTTTGTTGTTGTTGTTGTTTTTTTTCCCCGGCGCCTCACCGTTAAAAACGATTGCGCGAAGGCGTCGAGGCGACGTTCAACGATAACGATAACAAATTTCCGCGGCGTAAATAGCTTCGGTATCGGTACAGGGGAAGGGGAAGGGGAGCGAAACGAGCGGTGGAAGCTAATGAAGGCCTCGCCGTGAACGGGGGTTGTGAGGGGGGGGGGGGTGACGAGGGGGGGGGGGGGTGATGGGGGGGGGGGGGTCTCCAGTCGTAAAAGGAAGCGGCGGTGGCGGTGTAACGGTCGACGGCTCTCGGCGAGCCAGCGCTCGCGCACCCAGCCGTTTTGTCCTTTTAAACGCTCCTTTTGCGTCGGTGACCTGTAATAAACGAGCGTGCGGCGGGAAGTGGCAGCTCAGAAGAGGCACCGGGGAGTGTGGGAATTTAGAGAGAGAGAGGGAGGGAGAGAGGGAGAGGGAGGGAGAGAAAGAGGGGGAGGCTGTTCCTTTTTTTGTGTTGTGCATGAGAGAGAGAGAGAAACTGAGAGAGAGAGGGAGGAGAAAGAGAGACAGAGAGAAGGGGGGATAGAGAGAGGAACAGGGAGAGAGGGAGGAGAGAGAGCACACTTGAGGGGGGAGAGGAGGCGAGAGAGAGAGGAACAGAGAGAGAGAGAGAGAGATTGAGAGGGGGAGAGAGAGAGGAACAGAGAGAGAGAGAGAGAGAGGGAGAGAGAGATTGAGAGGGGGAGAGAGAGAGGAACAGAGAAAGAGAGAGAGATTGAGAGGGGGAGAGAGAGAGGAACAGAGAGAGAGAGAGAGAGAGATTGAGAGGGGGAGAGAGAGAGGAACAGAGAGAGAGAGAGAGAGAGAGAGATTGAGAGGAGGAGAGAGAGAGGAGCAGAGAGAGAGAGAGAGAGTTGCTGTGTGCGGGCAGACGTGGCAGGTGAGGGATTGAGAGCGGATGTGTAATGTGCCGTTGCGTCTTGCCTCGGTGTGCGGCGCTGGGTCCTGCGTGCGGGTAATCGCTGTCTGTCTCCTGATTGGCTCCGCCCGCACAGAGCAGGCAGTCGTCTCCCAGGCCGGCAGGAGTAACGGGCTCCTTTAGCAGGGAGAGCAGCTACACCGGGAGAGAACAGCCGTGCGTCTGGCAGAGATGAAGCGGCACCATTTGTAAGGGGGAACACCCACACCTGCTTCCAGTGACACAGCACAGTTGTTGTTGTTTTTTTTCCCCGGCGCCTCACCGTTAAAAACGATTGCGCGAAGGCGTCGAGGCGACGTTCAACGATAACGATAACAAATTTCCGCGGCGTAAATAGCTTCGGTATCGGTACAGGGGAAGGGGAAGGGGAGCGAACGAGCGGTGGAAGCTAATGAAGGCCTCGCCGTGAACGGGGGTTGTGAGGGGGGGGGGGGTGACGAGGGGGGGGGGGGGGGTGATGGGGGGGGGGGTCTCCAGTCGTAAAAGGAAGCGGCGGTGGCGGTGTAACGGTCGACGGCTCTCGGCGAGCCAGCGCTCGCGCACCCAGCCGTTTTGTCCTTTTAAACGCTCCTTTTGCGTCGGTGACCTGTAATAAACGAGCGTGCGGCGGGAAGTGGCAGCTCAGAAGAGGCACCGGGGAGTGTGGGAATTTAGAGAGAGAGAGGGAGGGAGAGAGGGAGAGGGAGGGAGAGAAAGAGGGGGAGGCTGTTCCTTTTTTTGTGTTGTGCATGAGAGAGAGAGAGAAACTGAGAGAGAGAGGGAGAGCGGATGTGTAATGTGCCGTTGCGTCTTGCCTCGGTGTGCGGCGCTGGGTCCTGCGTGCGGGTAATCGCTGTCTGTCTCCTGATTGGCTCCGCCCGCACAGAGCAGGCAGTCGTCTCCCAGGCCGGCAGGAGTAACGGGCTCCTTTAGCAGGGAGAGCAGCTACACCGGGAGAGAACAGCCGTGCGTCTGGCAGAGATGAAGCGGCACCATTTGTAAGGGGGAACACCCACACCTGCTTCCAGTGACACAGCACAGCGCTGCAGTGAAGCACAGATCAGCGCAGCTCAGCACAGTAAAGCACAGTTCAGCGCAGCTCAGCACAGTACAGCACAGTTCAGCTCAGCATGGCTCAGCACAGCACATCACAGCACAGCCCAGTACAGTAAAGCACAGCACAGCTCAGCACATCATAGCACAGACCAGCACAGTAAAGCACAGTCCAGCTCAGCTCAGCTCAGCACAGCACAGCTCAGCACATCACAGCACAGACCAGCACAGTAAAGCACAGTCCAGCTCAGCTCAGCACAGCACAGCTCAGCACATCACAGCACAGACCAGCACAGTAAAGCACAGTCCAGCTCACTGCTCCTCATCATCCTCATGATCAGATCATCAGAGCAGCAGCTTGATAAGTCTTATCTTGATAAGCACATGCTAGGTCACTTTAAGTCACCTAGCATGTACAGGCTGCAGATTCATGTTCTGTGTGTGTGTGAGAGTGTGTGTGTGTGTATGTGTGTGAGAGTGGAGAGTGTATGTGTGTGTGTGTGTGTGTGTGTGTGTGAGAGTGTGTGTGTGTATGCGTGTGAGAGTGGAGAGTGTATGTGCGTGTGTGTGTGAGAGTGTGTGAGTGTGTGTGTGTGTGTGTGTGTGTGTGTGCGTGTGTGTGTGAGTGAGAGCGTGTGTGTGTGTGTGTGTGTGTATGTGTGTGAGAGTGGAGAGTGTATGTGCGTGTGTGTGTGAGAGTGTGTGTGTGTGTGTGTGTGTGTGCATGTGTGTGTGAGTGAGAGCGTGTGTGTGTGTGTGTGTATGTGTGTGAGAGTGGAGAGTGTATGTGCGTGTGTGTGTGAGAGTGTGTGTGTGTGTGTGTGTGTGTGTGCGTGTGTGTGTGAGTGAGAGCGTGTGCGTGCGTGTGTGTGTGTGTGTGAGAGAGTGTGTGTGTGTGTGTGTGAGAGAGTGGAGAGTGGAGAGTGTGTGTGCGTGTTTGAGAGTGTGTGTGTGTGTGTGTGTGAGAGTGTGTGTGCGTGTACATGATTGTGTGTGTGTGCGTGTTTTGTGTGTATGAGACAGTGCAGTAAAAAGTCAGTGGGCTCCTCGTTTGAACAACCAGTCATGGCGGCTTAGCCCATTTAGACCCAAGAAGACCCAACAGAAGAGGAACTGCCGACACGTCCCGGCTGCGTGTGTGCTACAGAGCCCCCAGCAGCGGGGAACCCCCAGACCGCCCTGAAACGAGGGACCCAGAGAGAGGTGTGGGAAAAGGAGGGTGAGGAGGAAATAAAATGATATTAAGTCAGGTCGCGGGGGGGCGAGTCCGCTGTGGGTGAACTCCGGAAATTCGCTGTGAACATGATGGATTTTGGAGCAGGCAGGCTTAGCCCCAGACTAGACCGGGCAGAGAACATCAGGGTGCGTCAGACACCGCGCGTGTGCAAGGATGAGGCTTTAAAAAAAAAGAGAAGAAAAAAAGTAATGCTTCTTTCTCTTCACTGCCTCTTAAGCACATGAAATATGTATTTTAAGAATTCCATCTCCGTCTGCAAATGAGAGAGAGGGAGAGAGAGGAAAAGGGAGAGAGAGGGTGAGAGAGGGATAGGGAGGGAGAAAGAAAGAGAGGAGAGAGAAAGAGAGAAAGCGAGGGAAAGAGAGGGAGAGTGGGAAAGGGAGAGAGGGAACAAGAGAGGGAAAGAGGGAGAAAGAGAGAGAAAGCAAGGGTAAGAGCGAGAGGGGGGAAGCGAGGGAAAGCAAGAGAGAAATAGAGAGTGAGAGCGAGGAAGAGAGAGGGAAAGGCAGAGGGACTGCGAGCGAGAGGGTGTGAGAAAGAGAGCGAAAGAGAGAGAGAGAGAGATGGAGGAGTAATGACACGGCAGGTTCAATGTCAGCGTGGCCGTGTTGCCCCCCCCCCCCCCCATCCCCCCGGTGATCGTTTACCTGTGACAGTGGCACTCAATCTTAAACACTGCCCACCGCTCCGTGCCCCCCTTCCGTTGGCACGGGGGGGGGGGGGGGGGGGTAAAAGAGGGGGAGAAAGCTGGAGCGACGCACCGTTACCTGTGCCATTCCTGGAGAATAATGTGCACTGCCACCGTGGGCCAGAGGCACCTTTAACCATTAGCGTGTCTTTGTGAAAACAGCCGGGGACCGCGAGTACAAGTTCCCGCCGTCACCCCCCCCCCCCCTTCAACCCCCCCCCCAAAACAAGCCTGCCCACTTTGCTCTACTGAGTCTGGAACAGTATCCCCCCTGGCAAGGTGAAGTGATGCTGATACAGACAGGATCGTTTGCACAGGACGGGTGGGGGGCGGCTGGGGGGGGGGGGGAGAAAGTCTCTAATTTTAGCTGGTTAGTCTATGAGGCGATTTGAGAGCAGGGGGAGAGGGGGTGGTGGAGGAGGTGGGGAGGGGGCACGGGGAGGGAGGGAGTAGAGATTCCCAGGATTGTGGGTACAGTCGCCTCGATCACGTGACCCAGCAGGTCCAATTAATCACGGCGCCCTGGGGGAGCGGCGTCTGACAGGAGCGCTTTATTCTGCGGCGGGGCGGAGCTGCTCTCGCCGTCTGAGGCTGCCCGTTTAAAAAAAAACAACAAAAAAAAACCCCGCAGTGCCTTTCAGGGGCGAAGGGACGTCCCCTCGCCCTGCTGGGCCGCGGCGTTGTTTTCGGAAACGCGCCGCTCGCTTCCGTCCGTTTCTCGCGGGAAAGTTACGGACCGCGTCTGAGCACCGGCTCCTCCTCTCTGTTCAGCGCATCAGTCAACTCGTTTCAAAAGGGGGGGGCGGCCATTTTGAAAAGCTTTTTTTGTTTGAACTACTTGACGGCCGTCTCCGTGCTTACGGGACGCGGTGCTGAGCCTCCGTTTTGTGGTCTCCCCCTGTACCCCTCTCTCCCTCTCCCCCTCTCCTCCTCTACCCCTCTCCCCCTCTCCCCCTCTCTCCCTCCCCCTCTCCCTCTCCTCCTCTCTCCCTCTCCCCCTTTACCCCTCTCTCCCTCTCCCCCTCTCCTCCTCTACCCCTCTCTCCCTCTCTCCCTCTCCTCCTCTACCCCTCTACCCCTGTCTCCCACTCTCTCCCTCTCCCCCTCTCCCCCTCTACCCCTCTACCCCTGTCTCCCACTCTCTCCCTCTCCCCCTCTCCCCCTCTCCCACTCTCTCCCTCTCCCCCTCTCCCCCTCTCCCACTCTCTCCCTCTCTCCCTCTCCCCCTCTCCCCCTCTCTCCCTCTCTCCCTCTCTCCCTCTCTCCCTCTCTCCCTCTACCCCTCTCTCCCTCTCTCCCTCTCCCGAACGGACAGGTAGATCTCTACGCTTTCCCGACTGATTGATTCAAAGCCAGAATGCCCCGGGTAGCAAGGGAACAGAACAAGGACAACGGGGGGGGGGGGGGGGGGGGGGGGGGGGGGGGGTGATCTGGGAGGGAGGGGGGGTTAATCACCATCGTCTGTCCGTGGCGGGCCCTGCTGCAGTGCGGTGAGGTCAGGTGACCCAGCGACCGAGAGGAGGTTGTCTCCTCAGTGCGTTAATACTGTCCACACTCACCGGTGAGCCTCATCATTGGCTGCTTATGTAGATCGTTGAGTATAACATAAATGTCCCTGCATGTCCCTCCTTGTGCTGAGTGTTGAGTTTGACAACACGGCTGCAGGTCCCTAGAGTCAATGCTTCTTGTGCTGAGTGTTGAGTTTAACAACATTGCTGGTCTTCGCGAGGAGACCGGCGCGGTAGCTGGAGCAAAACCGGCTTGCTTCTGATTGGCTCCCCGCTGCTCTTTTCGCTGCGTTGACCTGCGTCCGCTCGGCTGTGCGGCGTCGCTGCGGATTGGCCCGTTTGCAGGCGAGCTGTGGGCGGAGCTGGCAGCCGGTTAAACCGTCGCTTCTGTCAAACACAGATTCTGTTTCTTCCGTTTCTCCGAGGAAAAGCTCAGCTTTGGTCTGAACCAAGTCTGAACCCCAGCCCTGATCTTAGAGAGCTGCAGGAAGTGCTGGTTTTCAGTTAATAATTGATCAGATAAAGCGTTTGTTTGCGCAGTTAACTCACGGTAAACTGTTTTTTTTTGGCTCAGAACTGGTTGATGATTTTTAAGATGGAAACAGAACCAGGCAGCCCATGT
>NC_049203.1:67037016-67042016 GCF_013347855.1 Anguilla anguilla | reverse complement strand
GATTTCTGCCCTGTTTCATGGCTTCCTGCACAACCCCTTCTCAAAGTTTTAGCCGAATCCCTTCTGACTTTTATTTTTGTTCAGTTCCTGAAACAGACAGGCAGCACGCAGGGCTGAGTTTGGGCTCCAGCCCAGCGGTGGTGGCGGTAACTGTCCCGACACCTGAAACAACTCGGATGTGTGAAAGAGCAGGGGGTGAATTTGGAGGGTGGGGGGTGGGGGGGGGGGGCTCGATGGGCTGGGATTAAAGAGGCGGAGACAGCGGTGGCTTCTGTGTTCGCTGCGCGTTTCTTATCCGTGCGAGTGGTGGCACGTAACGGGAATGACAGGAAGTGCAGACGGCAGAGACGTCGCGGGCGGCGCGAACAACGAGATGTCTGTCGCACGGGCGTGCCGGTGTCCCTCCTCCCCCCCCCCCCCCCCTTCCCGCCTGGCGGAGGAAAAAGGTGCTCGGAATGCTCCCGTTTCCCGGGAGATTTCAGTGCGGAGTTCTCTCGTTCGGGACGCTCTGTCTGTTTGGGAGGATTCCGGGCGCTGCACGCGGCTGAGAGCCGGACGCGGGGGGCGGAAGTGGGAGTGGTGAGGATAGGCCCGTTTCAGGCCTCTCACCTGCGTCCCGAATGCGGAAAAGGTCGCTGTGACACAGCAGGAAGTGGAGACCGCAGGGGGGGGGGCTAATAAGGGGACCTGGAGGGGGGGGGGGCGTTCCGACTCGACCCCTCTGTCACGAAAGCAATTTCCTGTAACAGGTTCCGCCGTTCGCCGATTCTCGCCCCCCTTTCCCCTCCCTCCTCTTCCCTCCGCTGAGTTATCCACCTGAAGCACCCGCCTGCACCCTCTCCGCTTCCTTCCGTGGCGGGGTAGGGGGGAAGGGTGGGGGGGGGGGCAGGCAGCAGAGTGTGGGAGCGCATAATCAACCCGAATGTGCGGTCTGTGGCCCTCCCCGCGTCTCCATGCCAACCAAACGGGGGGCTTGGGTTGGGGTTGGTGTGGGGGGTGGGGAGATTAGGTGGCAAGTCTCCTGCAGGAGATCAGGTGGCAGGGGGGAAAAGCTCGCCTCGACTCCAGCCCCAAAATGCGTCTTCTCAACCGGCAGTGATTCAGGAAATTGGCCCAGCATCAAGGCAATTAGGAGCCGTTTTTGTAGCGCTTGCCTTTCAGCGCTTGTTGCGGTTCACAATGCCGTCCCGCTCAAAGGCCTTTTTTTTTTTTAGGATGGAGATTCGAGGACTTCTGGACCCCTCCATTTCGGCCTGCGGGGACAGAAACAGGCCCACAAGGGCTCTCCAGAACAAGAGCTTGCCCGGAAGCGGGTTCAGCCACAGTGACTAGCCTGGTCACTTGCTGATGTCCATTCAAATGAAAGCAAAGTGGTTTTTAGAAGGCGCAGATTCATAGTCCAGCTCTTCTGTTTTGCACAGCAGTCACCCTCCGTATCGCCGAAACTTTTTTTTTCCGAATGGCGCTTGTAGTATAACAGGGTTCTGTTCCGTTTGTGAAGTACTCAGGAAAGCGTTTTAACAATTAGACCGGAAATCGTATCATACTTATGAATAAACGTGTGTCGGTGTGTGCGTGTGTGTGTTTGTGTGTGTGTGGTGTGTGTGTGTTTATGTGTGCGCGTGTGTGTGTGTTTGTGTGTGTGTGTGTGTGTGTGCGTGTGTGCATGTGTGTGTGTGTTTATGTGTGTGAGTGTGTGCGTGCATGTCTGTGTCTGTGTGTATTTGTGTGTGTTTATGTGTGTGTGTGTGTGTGCGTGCGTGTGTTAATGTGTGTTTATGTGTGTGTGTGTTTATGTGTGTGTGTGTGTGTGTGTGTGTGTGCGTGTGTTTATGTGTGTGTTTATGTGTGTGTGTGTTTGTGTGTGTGTGTGTGTGTGTGTGTGCGTGTGTGCATGTGTTTATGTGCGCGTGTGTGTGTTTATTTGTGTGTATGCATGTGTGTGTGTGTTTATGTGTGTGAGTGTGTGCGTGCATGTCTGTGTCTGTGTGTATTTGTGTGTGTTTATGTGTGTGTGTGTTAATGTGTGTTTATGTGTGTGTGTGTTTGCAGGAAACAGGATTGTTTCCCTCTCGCTGTCACCATCTGCCTCTGCGTTTCCCTAATTGACTTAATTAGAACAGCAAACCTGGCGAGGTGCTCGTTAGGCTGGCTCTCCAGCTTGTCATTAGGGAGCTGTGACGGGGTGGCTGGATGCCTGCGGCCCCCATGTGTCCCGCCGAAACATGGTCCCGGCGCTCTCCTCTCTCCTGCCGGGACACCCTCCCACGGGGCCCCCACATCTGTCCCAGCTCACATTCCTCCTCACCGTCCGCCCCAGCCAACCGGAGTTCTCACACCAACGGCAGACTTCTCACACAGCGGCTTCAGTTCGTCGCACGATTACTCTTTCAGGACCGCAGGACCAGCGGAGTGTTGTGTTTTTGCTTAACCCTTGGAAGAGTGGGTTGCTTTAGAATGTTTTGTTCAAAATTCTGAGGCAGTGTTCTGGAACTCTGTTGCTTTCAGTCGCCAGTAGCGATTGTGACATCAGCACTAGGATGTTCTAATCACATATTTGTGATCTTACGCTTTAAAAGTCTTGCGAATTGAATTGTAAACGGCGTGTTCTGTGTTATAATGTTATAATAAAAGGGGTTTTCCGTCTCCAGTCTCGGCTGTGATGATGTTAGACCTCGACTTACATCGTTGCATCACGGTTATGGGGCGAGAATGTGGCTCGAAACTCGATCCCATAACCTGGTCTAGGCCAGGGTGGTGCCAAAAAAACGCGCTGCGCTCATCTCCTGCGTTTCCGTCCGTGCTGCGAGTGAGCTTGGACGGGTGGACTTTTTTTGCTCTTTGGGCTCCTAGCGCCCCTGGCGAGTTCTGGCTGCTGTACAGAGCGTGTGTCAGTGCATAATTAAGAGGCACTGGGACCGCGTCCACTAGCCTAGCCTAGCGTAGCCTAGCCGCTCGCCCTGGCTTGGTTTTTTTTTTCTTCTTCTCCCGCATCGTGCCATTCATGCTCCCCGGTTTTGAACCGGCTGGAGGGAAATGCTTGAACTCTGGCCCGGGTGACCTAATGCATCTCTCTGACAGGCGGACGGCAGCGAAACAAGCGGCGACGCTAACGCCGCGGAGCTCGAATTACGCGGCGGCCCGTACGTGAAATGCCCCGCATTTTAGCCTCAGCGCCCCATTTTTAAAAATAACCACCTGCAAGGCCGTTTGTGCTTCGCCTCGTAATCTGTACGGCCTGTAAGCCGTACGGCTGTGGTGCTACAAGCCTGTCGCCGTTGAGGAAATAATTCTCTCTCGTTTTTTTTTTCTCTTTTTCGCCGCCTGTTAAAGTGCCATTTTCAGCAGTGTTTTCCCCTGGTATGAGCCCGATTGTCTCGTGGTCTTTTACACCAACAATACTCCTGCTGTGTTGAGCTTTATTGAGCTAACAGGAGACTGTCCATGAAAAAAAAAAGAAAAAACAGCCATTGATATGCTGAAGCTATCTAGCTAGCGCTACCACAGAGTTGTTTAAATCAGCAATCTGAGCACTTTGCAGTACCTGCCATATTTTTTTTTTGTTTTCCTGCATAAATAAACAGACGGCTTTGCTGTAGATAAACAGTCGGAAGGCCTTGGCGGGAAACTCGCGGTGTGTCTGGGGCGGCGGGAAGGACGTGAGACGCATATGGGCGCGCTCTGGAAAACCTAACGACCGCTAAAAAAAAAAAAAAAAAACGGGCTCCACGGCACTGAAAAGCTCTCCTCCTCCATTTCCCTCTCCTCCTCCTCCTCCTCCTCCCATCCATCCGCGCACGGGAGACATGTCACCGGAGTTCTCCTCGCCCGTCAAGCCGCCATCTTTGACAGCATCCAACGCTAAAAGGGCACGCTTCGATTGGCATGGGATTCCTCCACTGTGCCCCGTCAGTCAGAACCCCCCCCCACCCCTCAGCTGTTAGAAAAACCGCTTGAAGGATATTGACTTTGCCGTTCATTTTTTTTCTCTACCTCGCTCATGTGAAATATGTAATTTTGTGTGTGGCTGTGTAGTATAATGGGTAAAGAACCAGGCTTTGTTACCTAAAGGTTTCAGGTTTGATGCCAGGGTTGGACACTGCTGGTGTACCCTTGAGCAAGGTACTTAACCTGCATTGCTTCGGTATTTATCCAGCTGTATGAGTGGATGCAATAAATGTATGAATGTAAATGCTACGTGAAAATGTTGTCTAAGTTGTTCTGGATAGGAGTGTCAGCTAAATGCCTGCAATGTAATGTAATGTGTGTGCGCACGCACACTTGGGTGCATCCGCGACTACGTTCTCCAGTCCTGTGAGACCTTGTGAGGTAAAATTTAAATTCGGTTCAGATTAGCTCGGACGCTGATGTAACCCGTTCGACCAGAAGCTGCTGGCCGAACTGCCTCGGGCTTGTCGCCAGCGCCCCGTTGCAGGGATTCGTATTGATCTGTGTGAAACCCGAAAACGCCCCCCCCCCCCCACCCCCGCGCTCTTCAAAAAGCCACGCCAGAGTACGACAGAGCACGCTCAGTTCGGTGCTACGTCGCGGGCGGAGTATAATAAACAGGTTTGATTTCAATCCGTCTTCTGAACGAACGACAAAAAACCTTTAAACTGCGGAGAAAACAATAGGCCAGCTCAGTGCCTGGCTGTATTGGTTTTAAAGGGCAGACTAGGGGGAGAAATGTGATCTTTTTAATGCTCGGAAATAATAAAAGTACAACTACAGCTTTGTTAGAAACTATTTTAAAAAATGTATATGCATGACCAAAGACATTCAGGTTAGGCTACTTGGGGGGGGAGGGGGGGGGGGGGTTAACAGGGCGTTGCTGTAAGTGAGAATATGTGCTCAGTCAACCTACCCTGTATAAATAAAGGTTACATTTGACAAGCTAGTCAAGTGGGACAATTGCATTTAAGCGGAAACACAGGTACCTACCGAAATAAAGTAAATGCCAGGCATTGTATCCCTGTCTGTAAAGTTATGTAAAGTGTCTT
>NC_049203.1:66962016-67032016 GCF_013347855.1 Anguilla anguilla | reverse complement strand
CGACACTCTGCTCTGCGGCTCCTGCTCTTTAACTGCATCATTAGGTTCATTATTAACTCTGCGTGTGAACAGCTACTCTCCCTAATTAATAATCGATGTCTCTGGCCCGATTTCCTGAGCACGATGGCTCTGTGTATAGCTGGGGCCCCTGATTTAAGAGCTTGATCTGGTTTAATGTCTTGGATCCTGACGTGCTGAAGAGCTTATGTAGCTATTGCAGTTTTTAAAATGTGTTAAAATATGTTAGCGCTGATTAAAAATTTAAAAAAAGCAAAGTAATCATGTGCCTCAAGGATAACAGCGGAGAAGATAAATTGGAGCAGGTGCTCCCAGGGTTTTCAGGTAAGGACAAAAACAACTCAATCGCTCAAAAAGTGATTTGAACCCGGCTTTATGATCGATCAGGAGGCAGCGATAGGCTCTCTGGCTCGGTCGCCTGCGGGCAGTCTGTGTTCGGGGACGCAGCGGCGGGCGAGCTGAAGCGTGTGATGCACATCTCCATAACCGCGCGGCGTCCGCTCGTCTGTGTTCCACAGCGGGGCTGGCCAGGCTCACGTCACCTGGTTCTGCTTATCAAGGTGAATTGGTTGAAGACCAGGATTAGTTAATTAATTGAATCAGGTGTCCTAATACTGGGGATGAAAGAGAAACCTGCACCCACACCGGCCCTTTTTCGGAAATGATGAGACCCCAGTTCTAAAGTGTCGTCCTTTAGTCTCAAATATTCTCTTGTGGGATGCTGGAGGGTGGGTACAGGTTGTGTGTGTGTGTGTGTGTGTGTGTGTGTGCGTGTGCCTCACAGTCACTGTACCAGAGGGAGGTGCAATTAGCGCTGCTCACCTTGATGATGTCACAGAGGTGAGCCTGACCTCTGCTGGGCCCTCCGACGGGAAGTGGAGCGTTTGCAGCTTGTGCTTGGTGGCGGGGTTTGTGCAGTAGGGCAGGTCACAGAGGACTGCGTGTGAATGCAAGATTACACGTGTGCTATTGTCTTAACTCAGAGAGAGAGAGAGAGAGACGGGGGAGAGAGAGAGAGAGAGAGAGAGAGAGAGAGAGAGAGAGGGAGAGGGATAGAGAGAGAATGAGAGAGAGAGAGAGAGAGAGAAAGAAAGGGAAAGAGAGAGAGAGAGAAAAAGAGAGAGAAAGAAAGAAAGAGAGAGAGAGGGAGAGAGAGAGAGTTATCGGCTCATCCCGGACGAGGGGCCTTTGCTACGCTAACGTTCATAGCGTGACGGAGCGCAGCCTCCCAGCCAGACTCCAGCAGTGTGGAGCGCTGCTCAAAGCCGGTTCGGTTTCACTCGATGAAGAGGTGCTGCTCTCCTCGCTGGTGCAGGGAGCCATTCAGAAAGGGAGCTATTTATTAAAGCTGGTCGGCGCAAGCGGAAAGGGACACACTTTCAACCTACACTGTCTGCCTTTGCTGAACAGAGGGCCCCGCAGGCTATTCTATGGTACATAAATAAAGTAATGGGCCTTTTTTTTACGAGCCAAAGTCAAAACTAAAGCTGGAAGACTTTTTTTGCGTTTATGTTATTCAACGCTATTGAACAGTCGAGCACTTCTGCTCTGTCTGCGTTTTTTTTTGTTGTTCTTTTTCGCTGCGAACCTTCGCGCTGAATGCCAAGCGTGCTGTCAGGCTGGGTAAACGGGTTCCACGCGCTGCCCCCCCCCCGCCACGCTGCCAGACGGTGTCTGTGGCAGGGGGGGGGGGTGAGGCGTCCCCCTCCGTTCAGTCGGGACACGCCCACACCTGCCCCCCACGCGCCGCGTCCCCGCCCCCTTCATTGTCCCCGGCTCGCAGGTAGGCGCGAGGTTTGCGGGCGGCGTACCTGCCCCGAGCATTGTCTCTGTGCTGGTAATCGGCTTAACCCCCCCCCCCCCCCCACACCGCCATTCCACCCTTCTCTCAGCACTGAGAGCGATGCGTGGGGGGGGGGGGAGCGTTTACGGTCACGGGGAGAGAGAACAAAACACGGATTCTTGATTCTTTTCTCTACGTGTTATTTTCCCAGAGTCTGCGAGCGGCCCAGTGGGTAGAACGCATTGCATTATGGGCATTTCAATGTAAATGAAACGAGCTCTTCGTTCTAAGGCCCAAACTAGTTCACCGTCTTGATTTCGACTCCCCCCTGTGTCCCGTCCTCTGAAGAAAAGCGGGGGATCGCAGCGGAGGAGGAGGAAGCGGAAGGACTGAAGGGAGAGGAGTCCAGCCGCGGGGTAATGGAGGGGCCCCTGTTGTCTCGGAGAAGAGAGGCATGCTGGGAAACGTAGTTCCCCGCGTTCAGGCGGAAGAGACGAAGTGACACCCGTCAGGTGCGCCCGGCCCGCTCCTTCGCGCCTCCCCGCGGGTGCCGAGCGCCCCGCTCCTTCTGTCTCGTCGTCGGGGGCTCTAATTACCTGTCGGCGGGGGCCCCCGGGGGCCGGCCGGCTGAGTGACAGCGCTGATAATGAAGCTAATGGGCGCCGGGGCGTGGGGCCCCGCCGGCTGCTTCGGGTTGGCCGACGCGTCGGAGCGCCGGGCGTGGAGACCGCTTTTCCCAGGCTCCCTCCGAGCGCAGGCGGGCGCTCTCGCATCGGGGCTTCTCGTCCGCGAGCCGCCCGGAGGTTACTCTCCCGAAATGGCTGCCGACGCGCCGCGCTGGTTCAGTGTCGCCCCGGGGGGGGGGGGGGGGGGGGGCTGAGATCCGTTTGTGGCGGTGAGCGAGCGAGAGAGAGAGAGAGAGTCTCTCGCCCATTAACTCTCAATGGCCTCGGGCCACAAGGCACGCGGAGATCTGAGCAGCAGGGCAGGTGACAGGAGGGGGGTGAGCGTTCGTTTTAGACGAGCTTCCTCCGCACGTCACGTCACACGCCCAACCATCTGATCGCTGCACCTGCCGAGACTTCCACCTGGACTGCGCTGTGACTTCCGCTCCCCTGGGTGTGTGCCCACTGCCGTTGTACCCTTGAGCAAGGTACTTAACCTGCATTGCTTCAGTATATATCCAGCTGTATAAATGGATACAATGTAAAATGCTATGTAAAAAGTTGTGTAAGTCGCTCTGGATAAGAGCGTCTGCTAAATGCCTGTAATGTAATGTAATGTAATGTAATGTGCCCCTGACTGACCCCGGGCCCTGTCTGCTCAAAGTGCTGCCTGCTATTGGGTCAGCACCATGCTGAAGCCCTTCCTCTGGCCAATAAGGTCAGTTAACCCTTAACAACATAATGACCAGAACCAGCCCAACAATGCTCGCTATTGTTCTAGCTGAATTATACCCAGTGCCCTGATTACCAACTGGATAATATGTAATAGTATCTAACATCGTAACACCGTTACTCTTGTTGAAGGAAAAGTTACTGGAAACAGAACTGCGTGGGGCGTGGGGGGGGGGGGGGGGGGGGGGGGAGGGGGGGTGTTGCTTGAATTTGTCATTATTTTAAAAACGCACTGCAATATTATATAAATATTCCTTTCATTATTTATTCTCGTGTCTGCTTACTACCTCTTTTTCTTTCTTGGAACTTTTCTTTTTGTCTTTCCCCCTTTCCATCTACTTCTCCAAAGGTACTCTGCTCTTCTGCTTTTCTTTTTTTTTTCTTTTTTTGGTTTGTTTGTTCATTACTGTGAAAAATTACAATTCGTGAATATTGCGTTGTCAATATTGCCGTTATCTTGAAGGGACCAGCTGCTCCGGCGCAGATAGCGCCACGGAGCTGTTAGCCTCATTAGCGGCTCACCTGAAATGGGCTGTGTAGCTGAAGCGGGGGCTAATCTCCCTGCTTCTTCTGTGGTTTCCGTACGAGTGAGAGTGAGCTTCTGCTCGCGTTCATACTGGGGGCTGCAGTGGAGAGAAGACACAGTGACTCTGTGCACAGGCACACACACTCACACACACTCTCTCTCTCACACACACACACACACACACACATGCACACAGACACAAACACACACACACACACACACACACACACACACACACACACATGCACACACACACACACTCACATGCACACAGACACAAACACACACACACACACACACACATGCACAAACATGCACCGACACATATGCACACACACACACACACTCACATGCACATGCGCACACACACACACTCACATGCACACAGACACAAACACACACACACACACATGTGCAAACATGCACCGACACATATGCACACACACACACACTCACATGCACACGCACACACTCATATGCACAAACATGCAGACACACAAACACACACACCCACACACATACTCACACAGACACCCACACCACACACACACACACACTCACACACTCTCATAGCCGGGGCCAGATTTAATAAAGAAATAGCCGCAGCACAAAAAATAAATAAATAAAAAATAAAGAAGCTATATTGCAGCTCTCTTGTGGCTGCGCATACCAACACATTAAGGCTCAGTATATTAAGACCGACTCTAATTACACGGGCAGAGAAATTAAATGCTCTAATTCACAATTTGCAGTCGGGAGATATCCTCACAAAAAGGGTCCAAAACAATATGGCATCTTCAGTTTTACGAGGCGCCAGGAAACGGATATCATCCAGGCGCAATTAGCGAGGCGTCGGCACGAAAGAGAAACCGAAATTTAAAAATCGGGAGAAACAGGGATCGTTTTCAGCGACGCAGAGCTTCGCAGTGCCTCGTTATTAAGCACAGGAACGCACCACCGGGCAGAGAGCAGGACACACGGGATGACATCACCGACAAAAGGAGTTAATTACATGTAGGAAAGCGAATAGGACGGAGTGTAGCACAGTGGGTAAGGAACTGGACTTGTAACCGAAAGGTCGCAGGTTCGATTCCTGGGTAGGACACTGCCGTTGTACCCTTGAGCAAGGTACTGAACCGAAATTGCTTCAGTATATATCCAGCTGTATAAATGGATACAATGTAAAATGCTATGTAAAAAAGGTTGTGTAAGTCGCTTTGGATAAGAGCGTCTGCTAAATGCCTGTAATGTAAATGTAATGTAATGAATAGTAGACGACGTGAGACAAGATGGCGCGATTGTAGGTGGCGCACTTAAGAAAAACTTTAGAGGAAAATATAATAATAACGGGAAAGGACAAAGATGGTGGTCGAACTGAGAAAAGAACATTAACACCGATAGAATAATAGGTGGAACAGTCCCTGCCAAAGAATGAGCAGCTTGCGTGGGAGGGAGGGAACTGACACGGTAGGACTCGGAGGGGTGTGAAGGCCGCGGAACATTTGAAGGTAAAACATTTGAAGGCTGACGGGTCGTTCCCGGCTTTCAAGTTAAATTAACTGACGATTGTTCATTAGGAGAACCTCTGCCTCACAATTAAAAAAAAAAATCATTTTCATATGTCTAAAAATAAATGAGAATTGATTAGCATAAGAAAAAATCTGGCTAGGACAATGGATCCAGGACCTCATGCAGCGAAGTGCAGACCACAGATGGAGTTATTCCTTGAATCCAACTGTACTTTGAGATGCACACTGTATGTTCTGAAATGTAGAGTTCACCATCGCCGGTGGGGGGTTTCATCTTAGGGTGCGTGGCTCACATTTCTGTTTTTTTTTTCTTATCCTCCGGTAATGTGATTGTTCTTCAGCCTGTGCAGTCTTTATTTTATTTTGCTGATATTTCGTGGGCGCTGCTATCCAGAGCGACTTAGAATGCAAACACAAATGCAAAGACCGGTTATGGAAGTGGAGTAATTCCCTAGAGGAGGAGAGGATGGTCCCCAGAGAGACAGTCAGTGCAGACTCCATTGACAACTTACTGAGTATTACACTGAGTTATAGCTGAGCTTGCGCATGTGCATACACACATAAACATGGTACGCATGAATATGCACAGACACACACACACACACAAACACACACACACACACACACACACATATACAAACACACACACGATCACACACACAGGCACACACACAGACACATAAAGACACACAAGCACACACACACACAAACACACAGGCGCACACGAACACACACACACACACACACACGCACACTCACACACACACACACACAGACACACAGCGTTGGTTTATACCGTAACTTTAGGGTTTTTCCCTTCCTTCGGCTTGGCTCTCTAATTAGGCCTGCACCCGCTCGCTGTTCCTATTGCACAGAGACCTCTCTGGGGAGGAAGGCCTGTTCTTTTCAATAAGGGTAAACAAGCATGGGCTCCCCGTCGCTGGCCGTGTATTAATTAGAGCCAGCCCACCACACACACACACACACACACACACACACACACACTGACGAGACAGGAAATCAAACCGCACAGGAGACTGTCCCACAGAGTCCAGCCCTCCCGCTGTTCTCCTTCACGCGAATCCGACGGCGGTGGAAGCGTCTCGTTCGTTGAGAAAAGGCCAGTTCCGCCATCTTCTCTCTCGACTCGCCGAGATGACGTCAGGGAGTGAAACCCCGCCCCCAGTGGGTATCAGATTGAATCCAGCCAGGGTAACACCAGAGCTCCCAGCGTTCCGGATTGCTCCTGATGTACATGATTAAAAAATGCGGTTCTAATGTAAGACGAGGACGATGCGTCGTTTCCGACCTGCTTCCTGTCTCAGCGCTCCGTCTCATTGCGGCCTCTCCTGTCCGTGATTCCGGCGACTCGATGTGCATCGCGGGACGCGGGACGAGGCTGCCGGAGGGTCTCGTCCTGTCCTGTCCGCCGGCCGGAGCCGGAGCCGAACACGAAACGTTTAAGTGTTGCGTAACCACACCCCCCAGTCCCCCCCCCCCCCGGTGACCCTCCTCCCCGAGGAACTGGCGGTGCGACAGTCTCTCCTGCTTTTAAGAACCCCACTGGCCCTGTTCCCGCATCGGAGGGGACGCAGTGGTGATCCCTCCTGCTCTTCCTCCAGCCCCCCCCCCCCCCCCCCCCCCCCCCGGGGACCTGGCGGTGCGACAGTCACTCCTGTTTTTAAGAGCCCCCCCGGCCCTGCTCCGCGGCGGGGGGTTAATTCCGCGGGTCATAATCCATATCTCTGACTGTCGTTTAATTAGCGCCCTAACGGCCTCTTCATCGCACCCAGCCCCCCCCCCCGCCCCCTCGACCCGCGCGCCCCCGCCGGCCCCTGAACTGGCTAATAACCGCGCTGTCCACCGTCCAGGGCGGGCCGGGGGGGGGGGGGGGTTGTAAATCTGCCCCCCCCCACCCTCCTCTCCTCCTTTGACTGGTCTTCTCTTCCCAGTAGATGAATGCATTCATGCAGTTTCATTAGACTCCTTTGTCAAAACCCCCCCCCCCCCCTCTCTGCTTGTGCAGAACAAAATGGCGGGGATTTTACTGTTGGTTATTTATTATTTTTCTCTGTTTTCCCCCAGAAGACTGGCACCTTTTTGTGTGAGTTTTTAGTGTTAGATAATGTGAAGTAGGAGGCACAGCACGGCTCTGGAGTTTCCTCATACTTTATCTCTGGTGACCTTTCCACACTGCGCTTTTGGTCGTGTAGTTTTTTTTGTTTTTTTTTTGGTCGTGAGCGAGTCTTTTGCGGAGCGTCTGGTAAGTCAGGCTCAGCAGGCTCATCCTGAAGGCCCCGGCGCGCGGGGCCGCCGTCAGAATCATCCGCGGGATTTATGGGGGTAATAACCACCGGCCCCAGCCCAGACGGGGTTCGCCCCTCACTCTGGAGACCGTATGACATTCGCCTCTCAGGAGAACCTAAAGGCCAAATCCTGGATAGACCTCACCGTGCATGTGTGTTTCCTGGTCTCTCTCTCTCTCTCTCTCTCTCTCTCTCACTCTGATGTAATCAGTGTGGCTCATTTTAGAATGTTTCTGCACTCGTCGATCGCCGTAGAACTGTTGTTTTGATCCGTCCACTTAGTTTGCACTGTGTGTCTCAGCATCAGTGTGTGTGTGTGAGTGCATGCATACGGTGTGTGTGTGCGCGTGCAGGTGTGTGTGTGCATGTGGTGTGTGTGTGTGTGTGTGTGTGTGTGTGATCTCTCTCTGTCTGTCTTTTTCTCTCTCTCTCCCTCCCTCTCTCACACAAGCACACTCTCTCTCTCTCTCAGTCTCTCTCTTGATCTGTCACTGCCTGCCTCTCTCTCATCCTCTCACACACACACTCTCTCTCTGTCTCTCTCTCACTTTTGTGTTCTTTCACTGTCTCTTTCTGTCTGCTGTCCTGTCAGCAGTCTGTTCACTCAGGACTCACAGTATCCTGACTCCGTGCTGTTCAGACTGCCTGTTCTCTCTTTCTTTCTGTCTCTCTCTCTCTGCCCACTATATATTTTTATATGAGTCCATCACTAATTTCCATTTATGAAACACACCTCCCCCCCTCGCACGTACAGTCTTTCTAAGTCTTTTCTTTTTTCCTCCAAAAGTCGTTGGTCTGTCAAATTTAGCTGGAAAAACAAGAAAAAAAAAAGGAAAAAATTGGCTGATGTCAGAGCTGGTGCTCAAATTAACCGTGATGTTTAGCGTTTAAAAAAAGGTGGTGAGGAGAGGGGGGAAGGACATGAATGAAAGAAAGAAAGAAAGAACGAAAAGAAAAAGAAAGAGGGGAAACTACGGAAAAGGTGGCAGGGAAAGCAAGCACATAAATGGATGATCCGATAGGGAAAGCAGAGAGAGAGACAGAGAGAAGGGGTGGATGAGAAATGAAAGAATTCCTAGTTTCAGCCAATTAGGCAGGGCGACCACTGGTAATGAAGTGTCTCTGGGCGCGGAAGAGCAGCCACACGCCTTATTTACATAACGAGGGGGGAGGAGCTTCAAGGCCTCGCTTCTCCTCCTCTGGCTCTGTGGATGGAGAGAGGAGAGAGGAGAGAGGAGAGAGGACGGAGGAGAGAGGAGAGAGGACGGAGGAGAGAGGAGAGAGGACGGAGGAGAGAGGAGAGAGGACGGAGGAGAGAGGAGAGAGGAGAGAGGAGAGAGGACGGAGGCCCTGCCGATTCCTCAAACTATTGACCACCAGGCCTCAGAAAAGCTGCAGGCCTCTGTTTTATACAAGAGGGTGAAAGGGGAGGGAACGTTGAAGGTGTTAAAAAAAATTATATATATATATATATATATATATATATATATAAAAATAAGGAACACTGCTAAGTTTAACCTACCTGTTTGCCACTTGTATTTTTTCATAATTGTGATTGACCCATTTTGAAGAATTGATCATTTCCAAAGAGCACCTTTTTGGTCATTATCTTTGTGTAGTAGTGCTCCTTCTCTACTCTTATTTGCACTGCTAACTTTATGTCAGGATGTACAAGGCCTCCATACATTTCTGTAAGCTGAGACAGTCCCTGTGTAGAGTCACCAGGATCCTGAAATAGGATTCTAACCCCCCCCCCCTCCCCGCCCCCCCCCCCACCCCCTCCCCAAACATCCACCACCATCGTTATCAGCAGCAGCCCCTTAAATCAGCTGAGTTATCTCTGCGTAATTCAGCCGATGTCTCCAGTGTTAAAGGGCACACTTCAGACAAGATGGATTCCGTGTTGGAGGACGGTGACATCACGAAAGCCAAGCGGTGCTGAGATTAGAGGGGCGCTTGTCAGTGACCGACTTTTGAGGCGACGGCGACGAAGGTTTGCGAAGAGCACGGAGTCGTTTCTCTGGCAGATTCGGAGTTGGCGCATTTGCTACTTCTGGAAAAAAATAATTTCCGCGATTGTTGCGGCGGGCGAGCGACAGGCCGTTTGGAACACGCTGACACCCGTTGCCGGGGGGACGTGTGTTTTTTTTTCTTTCTCTCTGCCACTTCCTTTGATGGCAGAGTTGGGATTAAAGAATTAAGATCACTTCCTCTTTTATTAAAGTGGGCTTAATTTAATTAGCTGCCGCGGCAGGCCTGCGTCGGGCTCTCTCTGTTCCTACATGAAGGTTCTGGCTGGTTCTCCGGGGGGGGGGGGAGGCGGTCTGCGGGTCTCCTAGGAGGCGGTGTCCTTTTTATCAGGCTCCCACTAACATGAACATTCCCGAATACCGAAGCGCAGTCGCAGTCAGGGAGCGCGCGGCCTGCCGTATTCCAGGCTCTTATCTTTCTTTTTTTTTCCGCATGCGACCGGCGCATTTAATGCGACGAGGACGGTCGCGGTAACGTTAGTGTCGTGTCGCGCCCCGCAGCACTCTCGCACGTTTAAAACGTCGCCCAAACCTCCCCCCCCCCGCGTGTGAGAGCTCCCGTGCTGCCGCGCCATTTCGAAACGCGCAAGATTCCTCTCCCCCCCCCCCCCCCCCCCTCGACAGATGGTGCGCTCAGCGCGCGGATAAGCGCGGAGATAAACTTCGAGCGCCCGGGGAACTTAGCGACGGCATCGCTTCGAGCCTCGGCCCGAGCGACGTCCGCCTTGTCTCGCCTCTTTACTCCGCGAATTACCTTTTTGCGTTTCAACCCCGCGACGACGGGACTACAGCCGAAAACGAAAAAAAAACGAAAAAAAAACAAGCTGAAGCTGTCCGGGCTGCCTGGGACTGGGGGGCCGTGGCTAAGCTAACGCACATCCCTGTGTGTTTTAATGGAGCCGCGTGCGGCGCTCTCAGACGGCAGACGCGTTTGTCGGGAGCTCAGCCTCATTGTGTCAGGTGGCGGGGACGCTGATTAAAACGAATGTTCTCCTTCGGCAGCCGCGACGGCCGCTTATCACCTCCGTAAGAGGACGGTTTAAAAAGTGACATATTGGGACCACGTCAGAAATATTCCTCCTCACACCCTGATGGTAGAGGTGTTTTTTTTAGTTTTTTTTATGGGAAAAATTCTTTATAAATCCCTGGGCTAGCAGGTGAGGAGCTGTAGTGGGTGAGGATATTTCTAACTTTGGCTGCCCTGCCGGTGGCTTTGAAGACGCTGGCTATGTCTGTTTTGGCAAGATGGCCGCCATTTGACTGCGGTTTATGAGTAAGCTGGGATCTACTAACTTTTTTTTTCCCCCCAAGGAGCACACGTGTCCTTAAGTTGAAAATTTTGGAGCACAGTAATGTATCCCAATTGGTACCTGTAGATGTGCTCCTAAATTATTTTGTCCAGTTGGCACAAATATCAAACTTCAGGAGCAAATGCTCTTAAAATAGGAGCACTGTTGAGCCCTGGTTAGTTGTATAGGATCACAGGTATATTGGTTCATGGCGAACTCTTAGCTAATCTTGCCTGCTTGCCCCATTCACATGGGAAGAGCAACATTTGCACCTGAGCCTTATCCCCCCATGCCCCCAACACCCCCCCCCCCCCCCCCCGACGGAGCCGGGACAGGGGAAGGGACAGCGATTCCGGGGGCTTTGACTTTCACCCTGTGGGGGCTGTTGGCCCATGGCTGGCCTTTTCACCCGTGAGGGGGGTGGAAGGGGGGGGGGGCGGTGGAGGGCTTCTCACGGGCGTACAGGCAGAGCCTTGTGTGAGGGTGTTCCATTGAGCTGTGAGCTGTGCTTGGGGGCTAGCGCCAGGCTATTGTGCTGTCACCCCTGTGCTTAGGGGAGTGCCCTGCCGGGGGACCTCTGGGGATTGTTCCGGAGCCTGGCCCCCGACACAACAGCCCCCCCCCCCAATCCCCCCTCCCCCCTCAATATCTATTCCTTCAGAGTGTGAGGCCTAGGGGAAGAAAGGACTGTGTGTATGTGTGTGTGTGTGTTTGTACGTGTGTATGCATGTGTGTGTGTATGCGTGCGTGCGTTTGTGTGTGTGTGTGTGTGTGTACATGCGTGTGTGTTTGTGCATGTGTGTGTGCGTGCATGTGTGTGTGTGTGTGTGTGTGTGCGCGCGTGTGTGCATTTGTCCATTAGAGTGGTTTGAGGGAGCACAAGGACTCTATTAATCCTTCCACAAACAGGACCAGGAAAGAGGGGCTGGGGGCGCTTGATCTTTTCCCCGGGGGAGTATGCGGTTGTGTTGGTGAGGTGCATGATGGGAGCAGAAGACCTCTTCAAAGATGGCCCCCGATGGCGTGCCTCTTGTTCTCGTTGCGTTTGCCCTAAAGGCGCGACGCACCCCCCCGTGAAGGTGTTGGGGGTCCTCATTAAAGGGGGAATGTCCCGACACAAAGGAGAATCTGTTGTCCGTTGCTGTGGGGGCTAAAAGTCCCAGCATCGTTTTGGCTTCGTAAGTAATCAAAGGAACATTCAGGAGGGAGGCTTTTGCAGACCTTTTACGAGTGATAGCGGTTTTCGGTTTGAGCGCGGTTTGGACCGCTTTTCAAGCCCGTCGGCCGAGTCGCGGCGGGAACGGACGGGGGGGAGGGGAGACGCGGGTTGTCGCCGCGGTGACCGATAAAGAGATCCACCGCCACCGCCGCCGCCGCCGCTGCCTGTCCAGGCGCACAAAGGAAGTGTCCGATAGCCCTGGCTCCCGGCTGACGGCTCAATTTCTCTACCGCGGCTGAGGTGGGGGGGGGTCGGACAAAACCCGGAGACACGGGCTCTGCTCCGCGGAAATCCACCCGCTGGGTGACTTTACTTCACGGCTGCAGTCGTTTTATTTATTTTTTTATTTCCGTTTTTTTTTTTTTTTAAACGGAGACGCCAACCTCGCCTCTGCTTATCTGCGTTCGGAAAGCCGTTAGGAAATTTAAAATAAAGAGTGGGTGGGAGAGGAGGAGGAGGCTGCCGGAAGAGAGGAGAAGAAAGAGAAGAGAAGCGTGGGGAAGCACCGCCGGCCGGCGCTGGACGTGCCGATGCCGTCGTTCGGTCCTATCGGGTCGTTTCTCAAGATGGACGCCCGGAGGCTTTCATTCGCGAGTTCCGCTCGAGGCCCTCTGCTAACGCCTCTGATTGGCTCGCGCCGGTCTTGCTCTTGGTTCTCGTAATGAGGTTGCTTGTTGTGGAGGCACGGCTTTGTAGATCAGAGGTGCCTTTTAGTTGATCGTCGGATCACAGGTCAATCCGCGAAGCCCCTGGGACTACAGAGTGGCGGGTCCAACCGGTCAGGCCCCATACGTTTTTCTGTGAGTGTTATGAACTTCCACCACAGTAACCGGCTGTTAAACCTCTTAGTCTGGAAATGCTGTTATGTTCTCATTAAGTGATATCAAGCGTGTGCGCTTGCTCTTCCTGTTAATTGCGTTGTAATTCAGGGTTTCTGTGTTCATTTTCATTTATTGATATTTCTACATCATTTGATTATTGTTCAAACACTGTTGATGATTCTTACTGCATAGCTGGTTTCCGGGATTTCACGTTCTTGTGCTCACAGGTAATTTTTAAAACTAAAGATCTGGACCAGCCATTGCTTCCAGGATACTGGCGGTGAGAAAGATGAATGCTTCTTATAGGTTTTTCTGTGGGGATTTTGGGAGTATGTGAAACCCCCCCCAGCCCCCCACTTCAGGGCCTGAGGGCAAGACTGAGAGCCCCTAACCGTACTACTTCAACCAGGGAGGTCCTGAAAGAAAGACGGTCTTTTTGGGCTCTCATTCCCTTCAGTAACACTGTTGAGCGTCACCCCTAGGCCCGAGGCGGACACCCCAGGTTCCCCTGTATTTTGTTCCCTGGATTTGCTAATTAATTCCTCAGCCAGGAGGTGTAACTAATTAGTGAAATCAGCTGGCAGGGTTCATGGGTGGAGGAAACACCTGGTAGGACTTCTACTCTCCGACCCCTGGACTTTCCACCTGTGCTGCTAGGTGTTTTTTTTTACAATGGAGAAGCTAAATCCAGCCTTTTTCTTGTACTGCACTGAGGTGAGTCAGTTCACAAGACCAGAATTTTTTTTTATCATGGCTTTCACTGGCTCCACCGAAGTTAAATATACCACCACACATCAACTCCATTCGGCGCTTACAGCAGTGCAGGCTTAACCTCCTATGACACTTAATTTTATATTGTACGTTCGTGCGGCTGGCTGCAGCTATTGGTTGTGACACTGATTAGCCGGCACGGGGTGCGGCGCTGGCCCGAATCTTCGCGTGTGCACTTCCTGTAACTCGCCCTGGATGGGATGCGTCTGCTAAATGCCTCGGTCTAAATGCAGATTCATAAATTCCGTCTGGCGGCGGGGCCTGGCGGCATTCCTCTTTCCTCCCCCCCGGTCCGAGATCCTCGACTCTGGCCCTGTGGAGCACGAGCGTCTGCTGTACTCAGAGCTCAACCGATCAATTGGATCAGGAGTTCATTAAACTTGATTTTCTCCAAGCGGTTGATTTCTTGTCGGGGTCTAAATTTGCTGCTTGTTTCGAGGCCCTGTGGCCCTTTAGAGCTTTGAGTTTTGTGGGAGTTTTTTTAGCGCGGTCAAATCGAATCAAATTGAATTTTTGTTTGTATGGCGGTTTCCACACAAAACCGCTGTCACAAAGTCTCTTTAGCAGAAACCAGGCCTGAACCCCCAGATAGCTGGCACATGAGGTAAAAAAAAAAAACTCCCCGATGGGAAAAAATCTCGGGAGGAACTATTCTTTTCTATAGAGGGGGGGCCCATCCTTCACAGGCCAGCCTGGTGTAAAGCAGTGGTATCGTGGAATGTAACAGAAATGTAAAAACGGATCTATCACAGCAATTATAATGTGCGAGGAGGTTACAGTAGAGGTAGTAAACTAGCTGGAATAGCAGAAGTCCAGCTTGTGTAGTTGAGTATAGTGCCGTTTAGAGGGGCAGGGTGTTACGTCTGGAGCTCCGGGCTGCGTGAAGGCCTGTCATGGGCAGGGGAGGCACAGGGCTGCTGCGGTCTGTGGCCACACCCCGCGGCGTCAGTTGGAGCGAGCGGTGGTGGTTTTTGGAGTTGGCGGATCTCACCTGTTCGCGCGCCCGTCCTCTCCCTCCCGTTCGCTGTGGCCGCCGGTCGGCTCCGCTGTTCGATACTTCCCTCGCCCACCCCCCCCCCCCCCTCCTCACCCCCCCCCCCCCCCCCGCCCGTCCTTTGTTCCCGCTTTGCTCAGCGCCGCGTCGGGACGAACCGCTCGCGGGGACGAGAGGATTCCTGGCCGCGCTTTGACGGTTAATCGCGCCGCTGGGGTCCCGGTGAGCCGGGGCGCGGCCGCGGGCGTGGGGCTCAGACGCCGTCGCTGCTCACAGAGGGGGAATTGAGTCGCTGCGCAGAGACCCTGACAGGTGGAAAATGGGCCGCTGACATGTTTAGAAATGATTTTTTCTTTTTTTTTTTTGTTGTTTGTTGTGTCACTTCTAAAGGATCCCATTTTGTCTCTGTCAGATTTGCGGCCTATCTAAGTACCCCCCCTCCCCCCGCCCCCCCCCCCCCCCCGCCTCGTACTTGCATACAATGTCGCAGTGTTGAACACAATAACGATTTCACCACCCTCTCTCTCTCTCTCTCTCTCTCTCTCTCTCTCTCTCTTGTTCTCTCTTTCTCACACTTTTCACACAGACACACACACACACACACACATTCACACTAACACACACACAAGTGCGGATGCACACGCACACACACACACACACAGGGCAAAAAATAGACACGAACAGACACACACACACACGCGCACACGCACACGCGCACACACATTCGAATCACAGCACGCTTCATTTCACTCTCCCTGGTTGTGCACAAGAATGCTGTATCCACTGTTTACACAGAACAGGCTGCCGGCATACGCACTTCCAGCAGAATGCTGCCGCTGAAGGCATTGTGTGTGTGTGTGTGTGTGTGTGTGTGTGTGTGTGTGTGTGTGCGTGCGTGTGTGTGTGTGCGTGTATGTGTGTGTGTGTGTGTGTGTGTGAGTGTGTGTGTATGTGTGTGAGCGCATTGGTACATGTGTTGTATATGCTTCAAGGCCCCTTTGTCCAACTGCCTGTATTTCTTTTCAGTTTCTGCCATAACTTATGGATAAAATATTGTTGGCCCTGAGAACAGATAGATGTGTGAAAAAAGCCCCTAAAAGTGACAGTCTGACTAACTTCCCTCATACGAGTTCACACTTCTCGTGGGAATGAAAACCTGCGCAGTGTCGATAAATAAATAAAGAAATAAAGAGAGAGAGAAAAAAACTGTTTTACGCTTGAATTCCCATCGCCCACATTTTTATTATTCATATTTACAACCCAAATAACTCCAAGGTCATTGTTATTGTGTTTACTGCACTTCTTGCATGTGACAACCAGTTAATCACTGTGATGAGCTCTGTAAATTCACTCTTTCTGTCCTGTGAGTCAGTTAATCTGTCTGGATGAGCGGTAAATTAAATGCGCGCGCAGGTATTGACAAACCATTTTATGGCCGAATGGATGAAATTTCTCTCTGGCGTACCGGAGCAGTGACATGCACATAACACACGCGCACGCACGCACTCACGCACACACTTACACACACACACACTCACACACACTTACACACATACTCACGCGCACACACACACACACATACACACACACACACACACACACACACACGCACTCACACACACTTACACACATACTCACGCACTCACACACACACACACACATACTCACGCGCACACACACACACACACGCACTCACACACACACTTACGCACATACTCACGCACACACACACAAACACACTCACGCACTTGTTTACACATTTGATCTGCTTCTCAGAAGAAAATGTTAATGCTTGACACACACACACACACACACTTGTTTACACATTTGATCTGGTTCTCAGATGAGAATGTTAATGCTTGACACACACACACACACACACACTTGTTTATACATTTGATCTGGTTCTCAGATGAGAATGTTAATGCTTGACACACACGCACACACACACACACACACACACACACACACACACTTGTTTACACATTTGATCTGGTTCTCAGATGAGAATGTTAATGCTTGACACACACACACACACACACACACACACTTGTTTACACATTTGATCTGGTTCTCAGATGAGAATGTTAATGCTTGACTGAGGGTGAGTTAATGTTTTATGAGCCGGGCGGGCGGCGCTGGATGGAGTGGCCTTGGGCTGCAGTTTGGCCCCCCAGACCCAGCCATGGCCAAGGCCTCGGTCAGCTCTTTCAGTCTGCCTCATCCCTGGAGCTGGGAAACGTCCCCCCCCCCGTCCCCCCCCCATCGCTGTTTTATTTAATCCCACCCGCCAGAGCCACGGAGGTGCTCAGTGCAGTGTTCGTTATCGATCATCCCCCCCCCCACCCCCCAAAACCTTCTCTCTCGGTAATGGAGTTACCCTCCCAAGGCGGGACACGGCAGGTCAGGGGGGGTCCCAGTGCCCCCCCCCCTCAGCTGCTGGCTTTGTTTACTTTAGGAATTGATCACCGGGCTTCGATCCGCGCTCAAGTCCCGCACCCGCGAGGGGGAAGGAAAAAAAAAAGGGAAAGAGAAAGTTTGGGCGGTTTTGTGAGGGCGAAACTGCATTTTGTTTCCGAGTCCTTGGTGGACGTGAGTCTTCGTATCTGTGAGCTTGCTGTGAGGAAATGGCCACGGAAGACTGAGTGCCGGCTTGTATACCATTTTTCTTTTCTTTTTTTTTTCTTTTTTTAAAAACAGCAAGTGCTGGGCAGAGTAGTTCAGTTGGTTTCATCAACCTTTCAGTACTTGCTCTTACATACAGTACGTAATGTTTTTAACGAGAGTAACTGAGCAAAAGCCATTTCCGCTGGCGTTTACACACGCACTGTTCCGGCCGAGATGTGAACCGCTGGCCTTCAGGTCAAGGATTCGGTGCTCTAATGACTATAACCTGTTTTGTCTTTTTTTTTTTTTTTTTGTTTTGTTTTGTTTTGATCAAAAAGTTCTGGGAACACGTTGGCCCTTCAGAAGCTTGGCTTCACCAGACGTGTAAATTGGATTATAGGAGCGTGTCCTTTGCGTGGTCATCGAGACACAGTGCTCTTCTGAGCGTGTGCGAGGGTGAGGGGGGTGGGTGGGGGGGGCATGGCGGCGGAATAACCTGTGGTTATTTAGGCTGGTTTCATATTGGACCTGCGCATACACAGATAATACTCATATTTACTAAATGACGAAATTACAGGCAATTATTAATCTACATAATTCACTCCATGTGACAATAATGCGTAGATCTGGAAACTAAAAACGTTTGTGTAGTTTAAAGAGCAGGTTCTTTGGAATGTTTTTTTTTTTTTTTTTTTCAAAATTACAAAGTCAGTTAGGCTATCTAGAATATGACTGCTTTCATTTTCCAGTAGTGATCAACATTAGCAAATTCTAATGACATATCTGTGATCTTGCACCTTAAAGGGCTTAAAGCAAAAGAAAGAAGAATCAAGTATCAATCCAAAGCACACTCTAAAACCACATAGGGCGGTGGAAATGTTTTATTGTTTTATTTTTTAACGCTTGTTCAGGGGATTGGAGGCATTCAGAGCTGTAGTGGTTGCACAGGTCTTTTCCCACATCAGCAACGGGAGCAGGCTGGATATTTATGGGGCAGGTGTTGGGTGAAGTTGGGAGAGAACCTGGTCTTAAATCAACAGATTTGCTTTGGTGCTACTGGGGGGGGGGGATCCCCATCAGCACACCCATTATGGTCACATTATTGAGATTGCTGTGATCTTTACCCAGGTTGCTCAAAAGCCCCCCCCCCCACCCACTCCTTGCCCCCCGCCTCCCCCCCTCACTGGCTTTTCCTGGCAGTACCAGCTGCCTCCCTATATTGTTACAGTCTCATATCTCAGAATCACAACAGCTGTAAAACTCCCCCCCCATCAGTTCCTGATTTGACAGCAGAATAAGGTGCAGTTACTATACTGCTATTCTATTTCTCTCTCGAACAACGTTGTGCACCGGGTGATACTTTGTGACAGGGTCTAAAAAAAGAAGAAGAAGAAGAAAAAAAGTAAATGCATTCTTTCCACAGTTGGTACAGGTAATTTAACCAGCACGGATTTGGTAA
Organism: Anguilla anguilla; assembly: GCF_013347855.1. Taxonomy (NCBI): domain Eukaryota; kingdom Metazoa; phylum Chordata; class Actinopteri; order Anguilliformes; family Anguillidae; genus Anguilla; species Anguilla anguilla. Next base: position 67,013,267 of record NC_049203.1, on the reverse strand, counting down.
TTGGTTCACACACCCTTGGGTGACTGTTCTGTACCGGTTTGATTCAATGCGGTTTTATATGGGGTTTAGTGGAGAAGGGCTAATGTCTGAAACCCCTCTCATCAAAAGCTCAAGTTTTTGCACTGAGACTGAAAGAAATAAAATACATTTTTTGGAAATTGAGAGAGGGCCGGCTAGCGTGCCCATCCCCGGTTGCGCCAAGGGGTCAGAGTGGCCCCGCAGGTGGACAGCCAGGTGCCCGGCCCGGGAAACGGAACGTTCCAGAACGCTTCACCTGAGATGAACCGGGCCGCTCTCCCTGGAGCCTGCTGGGGGGGGGAGGACAGGGCTCACAATGGGGGGCATTTGCTGGAGCTGACCCCTGTACCTCCTCCTCCTCCTCCTCCTCCTCCTCCTCCCTCTGGGGAGGCAGTGAGGAGGCTGGCTCCTGGAAGGAGGTGCAGCCTCCAGCTCAAAGGCCGCGCACGGAGAGCTTTACCCAGGCGTGTGAGAAAGTTCCGGCGCCTGCTCTCCTCCGTTAGGGCCTCTGTTCCAGTCCCCCACGTCACCCCTGGAAGCGGGTTGAGAGGAGCAGGCCGTGTTCTGACTCATGAGCTGGAACGGTAGTTTTTTCCACTTCAGTAGTAGTGAAAATATTTTCGCTTTCACTCACTGGAAAAAAAAAAGATTTAACTTTCGATGTCACTGATGTCAGTACATTTTTTTATGCCATACGAAGTAAGGGTTAAAAATGTGGATTAACTTGATTTTGCTGAATCACATTGGCAGTTGTTATATTCATGTTTTGTTTTTTTTTTTGACTATGTTTCAGTTTGAATTTGAAACTGCCCACTGCGCCTCAGAAGTTGTAGCAGATTACATTACAGACCCATTACATTGGCAGACCCTCCTATCCAGAGAAACTTACACCGCTGTTGCATTTTTTACATAGTATCCATTTATAAAGCTGGGTATGTACTGAAGCAGTGCAGGTTAAGTACCTTGCTCAAGGGTACAATGGCAGTGTCCTAACCATGGAATTGAACCTGCAACCTCTAAGTAACAAGCCTCCTTTTTTCCTGTACTGCTATCATACTACCACTATACTACACTGCCGCCCGTTTCGACAAGTGGGATGGCCTACGCTGTTCAGGCGTGTCTCTCACTGACGATAGCCATCGCCATTACGTTTCTCCTGCGCGAGTTACTGCTCATCGGCAGGTTCTAATCGCCTACAGGAACTGATGCGGCAGTGACCCTAAGAGCCGTGGGGTAACTTCAAATGTAAACCAACCCTAGCTGCCCTGGAAGGGGGCCAGCTTTACCCCGCACAGCTGCGCATTTCTATGGTGTAATCGTAGTCGGCTTGTGACACTGACCAGGGCTCGGAACTGCCCCGTCTAGGTCATATAGGGCCTGGTCTGTGCTGCTGGGGGAGGGCTATTACTGACAACTGGGGGGCCCGTATTCTTAAATTTATTGTGGTCGCAGGTCAGAGTTGTTTGATAATCTGTAAAAGAAAAAAAGCGCTCTGACCGCGGAGCACCACCATGGAGACGCCCACCTCCGCTGGAGAGAGAGGGAAAGAGGTCGCAGTGTTGGCGGGAAGACTTGCTCGGAGAGGGACGTGGGACTCCTGGGGGGCGGAGTGGGGGGGGGGGGTAGGGGGCCTTTGGGTATTAGAGCCCCCCCCCCCCCACGCATGGCTGAAACATCAGGGGTCAGAAGACCCTGCAGGGACCGTTTTTGGTCTCGGGTACGCAGGCACGTATGAAATCTCAGCTCGGTTCAGTGTCACACACACACACACACAGACACACACACACACACACGCGCATGGCCCTCACCCCAGCTGTCTGGCTCATCACTCTGTCCCCTTGGGAGATGCAGCACGCGCTCCGTAGTCCTGCGAGAAGAGGAATCTACCCCCCCGCCCCCCTCTCCCCCATAACCCGACCAGCCCCCCCAGAACCCCAAAATAGCTGTCAGACCTTTGTTGATTAATGTAGAGAGAGGGCTCGAAATAGACAGCAGCAGTGTGGGACTCAGCCAATAAGATCACAGCTTATCAGCATTCAGAAACTTCCAGCTTACCAACTCAAGTCTGTTCCACTTCTGTTCCATCTTTATTATATTATCTATTATTATTATTATTATTATTATTATTAGTAGTAGTAGTAGTAGTAGTAGCAGTAGGAGTAGTAGCAGTGGTAGTAGCAGTTGTAGTACTAGTAGCAGTAGCAGTAGTAGCAGTGGTAGTTGTAGTAGTAGTAGCATTAGTAGCAGTAGTAGTAGTAGCAGCAGTAGCAGTAGTAGTAGTAGTAGTAGTAGTTGTAGTTGTAGTAGTAGCAGCAGTAGTAGTAGTAGTAGTAGCAGTAGTAGTAGTAGTAGTAGCAGTAGTAGTATTATTATTAGTAGTAGTAGTAGTAGCAGTAGCTGCAGTAGTTGTAGTAGCAGCAGGAGCAGTATTAGTAGTAGTAGTAGTAGTAGTAGTAGTAGTAGTAGTAGTAGTAGTTGTTGTAGTTGTAGTAGTAGTAGCAGCAGTAGTATTATTAGCAGTAGTAGTAGCAGTAGTAGTATTATTAGCATTAGTAGTAGTAGTAGTAGTAGTTGTAGTAGTAGTATTAGCAGTAGCAGTAGTAGTAGTAGTAGTAGTGGTAGCAGTAGCTGCAGTAGTTGTAGTAGCTGTTTCATTCTGTACTCTGTCTCAATTTATCTTGCTTTCTACACGCTGTCATTAAAAGGTTCACCCTGCCTCTGTCCCTCATCCCATATCCGCCCCATGTCAGTACTGTGTAGCCCGTGGAAAGGGGGGGGGGGCACTGACACTGCAGCGGTATGCATTGTTACGATAAGGAGGCGCGCATAGTTTTTCAGGGGGGGAGGGGGGGGGCGCAGCTGCGATCGCATTTCATCGCGCGGGCCGAGAGCTCGGCAGACCGTCAGCGGGTAGCCGAGGCCGTTTGTCACCGGGCCGGGAGCGCCAGGCCAGAGCCCGCGCGGTTTGGCTAACGTTCTTAGCGTAGCGCGTTGGCTGCTCTGGCTCCTCTCCCCCCGCGTGGAAACGAAAACGCGAGGGGGTGGGGGTGGGGGGGGCGGCGCAAACCCCTGCGCCGCGGTTAATTACACTCCCGTCTCTCCTCTGTCGCCCCGGCGACGGAAAAGAAGAACAATAAAAAAAAACTAAACAAAAAAAAAAAAAACGAGAACAAACGCGAGCCGCAAAAGCGCGCTTCTCAGAGCAATTATCGGCAAATATGACAGTTTTGTTTTGAATTTGTGTGAAACTGCTGCGCCCCAAAAGAGAGGAGTCCGCCATCCCCCCCCACCCCCGACGGTGCGAGACTGTTGCCCACACGCCCACCAGCTGTCGAAAACTCGTCGCCACCGCAAAAAAAAACAAAACAAAAAAAAAAAAACGGGAGCTCTTCTCACATCCGCTAACGTGCGCTATTATTCTCCGCTCAGCTTTTCCCTCCCAACGCTGGTCGGGCGTTCGCTCTGCTTTTGCGTGGGCCGCGGCTGCATTATATCTCATTATGAGGCGCGACTGGAGCCGTTAGGAAGACGGATGGCCCCTGGCCCCTGGTCCGCCCCCCCCACTCGTTTTATTTTTTTTCATTTCTTTCTTTCTCGGCGCGGGATCTGAACAATGGAAGGCCCACGGAAGACCCCAGCAATGGGTTATTGACCCAGAGCCGCCGAGATTTACGCCTGAAAGCTGACCCGGGCGAGATATAAAGCGTCGGCTAATTCGGGCCGAGGCGAGGAGTCGTTCTCACGCTGGTGGGGATGTCGGTCGGACGGGTGAAGGGTTTTGGGGGGGCGGGGGTTATGGGAATTTTTTTATTTTTATTTGCGTGGCTGGGGTTAGGGAGTGAGCAATATGATGTGACCACAGGGTCTAGTCAGGGACAGGGAATTGGGGATTGGGGGGGGGGAGGGCGGTTGACAGTACGTCAGGGGTCTTTTCAAACCGATAGCTTTCCGTTTGTTTTGTGTCTCATCCTCCGAGCTCTTCTGACAGAGGTGACCTTGGAGGGCAGGGCTGTGAGACTGTATGAGCCCCCCCTCACCCCCCCTCACCCCCCCCCCCCACCACCCGATCGATGGCCATAAAAAAAGCCATAAACGTCAGCCCGCCTCCCCAGGTGTGTGGTTGCTGCGGTGATGGATGCTCTCGCTGTGTCTTGACCTCACTGGCCCGTGTGTTTCACGCCGCCCTCCTTCCGGTCGATGATCGGCCGCATCTCCCGCCTCCGCTCCTCTCCTCTCCGGTCACGTGACCGCCTTCCCACCCACGTGAACTATTTGCTCACCTCTTCCCATAATGCAACTGAGGCGCATCCCATACCGCACGAGTGAGACAAAGGCGACGTTCTGTACCCGCAGAAGGACATAGATTACATTACATTACCTTTAGCCATTTACCAGATGCTCATATTTTTATTGAAGCAATTCGGGTTAATCACCGTGCTCAAGGGTACAGCGGCTGTGCCCCAGCTTGGAGTGAAACCCGCAAACCTCTGTGTTAGAAAGCACATTTCTGTAACCACACCGTGGACAGGGAACCACGTACGACCTCCCTTGTGCCACATCGCTGGACCTCGTTCACCACCATGGCCACACTGCGAAAGCCAGCGCATGTCACACAAAATGACGTGTTGGGGAGTCGATCGCATTTCATCCTGACTGTGGGACGGGGGGTGGGGGCGGAGGGGGGAGCCCCCGTCCTGGCGGATGTGGCGGTGGGGCTGCTCCGGCTCACGCTGCTCGTAGCGGCAGGAAAATCTGGCACGTTTGGGGGGGGGTGCACGGGGGGGGGGTACGGGCTTCCCTCTCTTCGCGGGTCGCGCCAGGTGTTGGCGAGGATGGCGCACAGCGGCGCTCCTGCGGATTAGCCGGGGACCGTGCCGAGCCTCGCCGCGGCGGGTTAAAACGCGACGCCGTTCCTTTCTCCCCCGCGTTCCCACAAAGCGGGAATTTTCATGAGACGTGGTTAAATAAAAAAAAAAAAAACAAAAGACACGGAATGGCGGGATAGCCGGCGCGTGAACCTGAGGGACGATGAGTCAGGTCACAGCGTGCGCTTGGTTCCCGCGGTGACCGGTGAAATGCCTTTCGATCGAGCCGCGCAGAGAGGGCTCAAACAGGGACAGCTGTGTGAGAAGCCTCACGCGCGGCGTTACTCACCTTACCCACAATGCCCTCCCTGTTCACCGGGCACAAAGGAGATATCGTGCCGGAGCCTTTCTAAGCCAGGCTCTCTGTGCAGAGGCAGACATAGACCTTTATGATGAAGACATGTGGTATAAACCAGTCACCCCCCCCCTCCACCCCCCACCCTCTCAAATAGAGGTTATTTTATCGAGTCATTTCCTTTGTGCGATTGTTAGCAGTTCTCCCACGCTGTTTGAAACACCAGTGCGCGCAAGCCAACCGCTACCGCGACTCAGAGCACCGCGCCACGCTCAGGGTCATCCAGAAGGACAGCCAGCGTCAGCGTGACTTCCCCTCCCCGAACTAAACAACCTTGCAGGGGGGGTGGCTGCTGTGCTGGCTGCTGTGCCGCTGGAGGTCCTGACAAATTCTTAATACCTTTGTAGTTAAAGTGCAAAGCGGTACAGACTCCCCCCCCCCGCCCTCCCCGCCCCCCTCCAGGAGGAAGCTCTGGCCAGAGTTCTAATGGAGCATGGTGGGCATTTCCTGTTCGCCAGGCCTCTGCAAATTCACCCCCCCCCCTCCCTCCACCCCCGTCCCGCGTGCCACCTGTCACAGATGAGGATGAGAGGGACCCCCACATGGGGTGGGGGGGGGGGGGGCGAGGGAGAGGGAAATCCGCTTTTGGCAGCCAGCACCTGGCCCACCTGCTCCAGGCCTTGGATGTTTGCCTGATTGCTTGCAGCATACGACGAGTATGTTCAAAAAACATACATTTTTTTTTTTTTTTTTTACAAAGCATTGGCTTTTAACGCACGACCAGCGACGCTGACTTTGGACTGAAGCTGTGTCCTGTCCGACTCGCACCTGTCACTCAAACGGTCTTTGCTTTGAGGATTTGTTGTTTATTTTGTAAACTGACAGCCCCGACCCAATGCTGCCGTCTGTTTAGCCTGTAGCTGTTCAGTCTCTTTGTCTTCACAGAAAGACGCAGCTTAAATTATTGCCTTTTTACCCCACGGTCTGCCAGAATTGATTAAAGCACGCTCCTCTGTGTAATTTCTTTTTTTTTTTTGATTATAAAAAAAGGGGGTGGGGGGCATCCTGTGGGCTCAGGGTCTGTGTGGAGTGGGGGCCACACATTGTCACCGAGGTTCCCCACTGAACTAAATGGGCCATCAGGAAGTTGCTGAGGTGGCAAAGGAGCGTTCTGTGGAGGTCATTTGTTAAATATATTGACCAATTTCAAACTCTACTGGGTTTTAATGAACTGCGAACCAGCATGGCGGAATGGAAGTCAATACTGGGAAATAAATAATTATAAGCAATGAGATTTTTATTATCGAATTTCACACCAAATTGTATTGGAGAGATGCAGAATGAGGGTGGGGGTAGGGGGGTAGGGGGTAGGGGGGTGGGGAGTGGAGGGGGCGGGGGGATACGGAGGGAATGTTTTCTATTTTTATTTTTCAGACTCGGGTTCAAAACAGATAGTGTTTAGTGCTGTGAGACCTTTTTTTGCGTCATAAATGATATTGCAGGGATGCCCGTTACTGAACGATAGCTTGCACGGCTAGCGTTGAAGAAACCACTAAACACGATGGCCAGTATCTATTTTTTATCGACTGCTATTAGCAGAAAGAGGTGTAACCCCAGTCCAACCCTAAATTGACTTAGTCTGTGCTAACACTGGACCTAATTACAGAATCTTGAAAAATATGAGAACAATATCTCTTATGTGACCTTTTACAGACAGTAGCCAGAATGTAGACGCTGGCATACGTCCAATGAACAATGACCCTTAACTTATTATTAAGAGTAAACGCTGGTGTTTAACCTAAATGAAGGAGGATAAAATGTGTTTTTTTTTTTTTTGCACTGAAGTTTTCAAAGGAACTGAGACCAGGTTGTCAGATTTAAGATGCAGTGTGTGTAGCCTTTGATGATGGCATCTGTCAAGGAAGAAAGTGATGAATAAAAGGTAAAGGTAAATACACCAGGCCATGTGGAGGTTAGCAGGTAGTCACTAGAGAGTGGAGTGACAGGGCAACGGATGCCTCTTACATCAGCTTCTGGGGTGCGTCCTTTATTTTAAGAAAACCGACTCCAAAACAATAAGCAATAGAAGCGCATGGTTACTGGCATATGGTGATGAAGAAATTAATGCTCATTTATTTTTCCCTATAAATTAACATATTATCATTTGTTTGTGTCTGTAAGCGGACAAATTAGAAAAGAAATCAGAAAAGAAATCAACCTTCATGGCATAGTCTTTATTTTAAGAAGGCCGACTCCAAACCAATAAGCAATAGAAACAAATGGGTGCATTGATGAATGATTACTGGCATATGGTGATGAAGAAATTAATGCTCATTTAGTTTTCCATATAAATTATTGTATTATCATTTGTTTGTGTCTGTAAGATTTGGTGAATGATTTTTCACTTTTTCTTATTGATGAAATGAATTAAATGAAATTTCATTTCTGCCTTTGATTAATGATTTTTCACTTATTCTTATTGATGAATTAATGATTAAGTCTGTCTGCCTATCAATGAACGAATGAATGGATGGATGAATGTATATCTATTTGATTCCAATCTACCTTCATGGCATAGTCTGGGAAGAAAAAAGGCACACAAAAAAAACAGGTTCGTGCAAGAGGCAGCCCGCCACCGAAAAAAAGAAATGGTTAATCAAATGTGGAAATATTGATGAACTGTGCTCCCTCCTAAGCACAGAAAATACTCTTCTTAAGAGGGACGAGAAAGCAAACAGAATCCCTGTATTGTCCATGAGCAGTTCATTAAACTTATATATCGGGATTCTTTGAATCATTTAGCGATTCGGTTCCACAACAAAGAAAATGAAAGAGCAGCGCGAACGGAGGGCACAGAAGCGTCTCCTCGCTGATTGCCTCTGATGGATATTACATTCACTGTATAGAGGAGCGACCCCAAACAATACTCCCCCTGTCTCTTCCTTAACACAATCTCTTTCATCCTCGATCGAGCGGAAGAGATGCCGTTTGCGCGGAGCAGCGCCTGGGCTGCTGTCTGAGTGCGCGAGCTAGCGCACGCGCTCGGGCAGGCGGGCGACCGGCTCAGTTCGGCCGGTCTTTCCCGATAGATCTCTTCAAGCATCGCCGAATCCAAAAATGAATAAATAAACAAATAAATAAAATGCGTCGCAGTATCGTTCAGAGAGCCGACGGTCGCTTGATTGTACATAATTTTCAGCTTTTGCGTTTTGGAAAGCCATCCCTCTGTATTGTTAAAAACAGACACGGACCGAGCTGTTTAACTAAACAGATGAATAACGTGCACAATGGGCGCTGAATATTTTAGCTGGCAGTGAGAGGTGCCAGTGATGTGGGATGTTTTAAACTTTAAGGTTGCAGTAATTTCTTTTGTATATTTTTTATCTGAATTGGAGAAACTGCTGTTATATTATTGATCAAGGCATTTGCTCTGAAGTATAAACCAGAACATTCTCAGTTTGATTAAGGATTTGATTAATATATCAGATGTCAGCTGCGCAAGTCACTTGAAAGAGTGTTAAAAAAAAAAAAGTACTATGCTGTGATAACGGGTAGCAGTGTACTATAATGGGTAAGAAACTGGTCTTGTAACCTAAAGGTCACAGGTACAATTCAACCTTTGTTGTACCCTTGAGCTTGATATTTAACCCGCATTGCTTGAGTATATATCCAGCTGTGTAAATGGATACTGTGTAAAAATGCTAAAAGTTGTGTGTAAGTTGCTCTGGATAAGAGGGTCTACTAAATGCCCGTAGTGTGGTAAAGGATACAGAATCCTTAGGTAGACGAGTAGTTAATTTTTCTGGGCGGTCAACCTTGCCTTTTATGTAGCAAACAGAGGCTCAAAGAGAGGATTACAATGGAAGAACCTTGGAACTGGAGCCACGTCCGTTAGATTAGGAGAGAAACAAGGGCCCCGGCATCCGTGATTAGGGAACACTTCGAAGCCCAGGCAACCTCTTTTGTGTTCGTATAAACAACGCCCGACACGCTCGGACCTCTCTGGAAAGTTCTCGGTTAATTTAGGAAGCGCTATGACAGTTTAACGTGCTATTGTTGCCATTCTGGGGGGGTTGGGGGTGGAGGGCTGGGGTGTGGGTGAGGGGGTTCTACAATAAGCCGGCCACTTTAAATGCTTCTGTTTATTTTTAGTGCACCTATTTACGAGATAGAGATTTCTCTCAGCCCCATTGTCGTATGCATTTCTGTTGACACACATAGTGAGAATGATATAGTGGTGTTGTTCCTCACATGCTTTCCCTGAGAATATATAAAGGCCAGTGTGTTGCTCTAGTATCTATTATCTGCTGGCCCTTTAAAGGTCTGCAGTGACACAATGATGTGTCTGTTATATGGTACCTGTTTGATCTACAGTACGGTTAGATCATCATCAGTATATTTCTGAAATGACTTTAACGGTTAAAGATACCACCTGAAATATCCCGGTGCACAACAGCGGTTGATCCGACCTTGGCCACCTTGAAATAGCAAATACGGACGAATAATAGATGCGATACTGTTTAGAAACCATCGCCTGAATTATGAGGAGTATTTCACAAACGGATTTGCAACCGGCGGATATCGCAGACTTTTAACCTTTAGCCCGTTCACCCGGGGTCACACCCCTTATGGGGTGAAAGCGAGTGCCCAGGCTAGTCACTGTCACAAGACTGGGCCGTGACCCATAAATAAACCAGGGCATAAATAGGCCTGACCTCGTAATGCTCTAGTCTCCATGCAGTGGGCGCGCTCAGCGCCCTCTTTTGCTGTGGAGGGGAACTGCAGGGAGGGGATGTGCGTGTTCTGACGTCAGGTGCTCTGGAAAAAATGAAGACATAAAAGTGATGAAAAATGAGAATGGATGAGACTGGTTCGTGCTCAAGCTTTTTTTTCTGTGCTGGCGCCGGTGGTGTAATACAGACAGGCTAATGGAAACTCGCTGCCTCAATCAAGAACAAATTGCGGTCGGATTCTGCAGACCAGGTAACTGCCTGTCACACGCAATGGCTGCGCTTTGGGCCAAAATGGCACAGATAGTGTTTAAAATAATGCAGCATTTTATGGTGAGCTCAGCTGTGTGGATTTGATTTGTTTGCGAGGCCAATTGAGTGCACGGCCACAGCTCGCCGCTGTGACAAGTGTCATTGAAAATTCAAAAGAGAGCTTTGACAGAATCAATCAGAAGTACTGTGCTGGCTCCTACCTGTGTGTGTGTGTGTGTGTGTGTGTGTGTTTGTGTACCTGTGTGCATGCGTATGTGCATGTGTTCATGCGTGTCTGTGTGCATGTGTGCGTGAAAAAAAGAATCGCATTGTAAAACATTGAACTGTGTTTGTATCTAATTTAGTTAATCTAATAACAAACAAAAAAAATTATCAACCAAATGAATTATCGTGTCGTTACAAAAATAACTTGGAACAATGAGACCGGCAGCCTGTGGTTCTCAGCTTCCAGAAGGATGGTGGCGAAGTTGTGATATCGAGTTTTGTAGTTGAGAGAAAAGAAACTGGTGGAGTGGGGGTGGGTGGGGTGGGGTGGGGGATGGGGGGGGGGGGGGGGGGGGTTTGTTCTTCAGAGCGCCGTCCGCCGCTCTTTTGACGGTGTCTGCAGCCGCGTTTCGACACGTGTCTATATTTAAACTCGCCCCGCCAATGCTGAGTGTCTGAGGCTGTCGCTCTGCACAGATAACAGAGGCTCGTTCCCGAAATCTGGGCCTCCGGACGACCGGCCCGGCCCGGAACGAGGCTCATCCACCCCCCCGCAACGCCGCTCTTCCCGGGTAGGGGGTGGGGGGGGGGGGGGGGGGGGGGCGGAGCGAGAAAGATACGGGATGGGGGGGTCGGCAGCCTAGAAATCAAAGGAACAGGACATCCTTCCTGGTCTCTCATCGCCTAATCCGGAGCTTGAGACTGGGTCGGAGCTGAGGCGGGGGGGAGGGTGGGATTGTGTGTGTGTGTGGGGGGGGGGTGTTCTGGTTTTGGAGCGCGCCGCTCTCTGTCTCAGATGGCAGCGGGCTCTTGGCGTCCGCGGTGGAACAGACTGGGTCTGGCCGCTGCGCTCCGAGCCGTGTCTGCAGCAGATGGAGTGCGCGGCGCGGGAGCGAGTGGGAGACGCCGGTCCCCGGCTACGCGGACGCGCCGCACCGCGCCCCGCCACACTAGCTGAAGTGACGCGCGGCTCTCGGCTTTTTAATGAGACGCGCCCCCCACCAGGGACCCCGCGGCGGGACGGTGCGCTCCCCCAGGGGTGTGTCCTGGGTGACGGGGGGACGCTATCCCGCTACCTGCCCACAAAACTGCCTGCTATCCCGCTACCTGGCCACAAAACTGCCTGCTATCTCGCTATCTGCCCACAAAGCTGCCCGCTATCTGCCCACAAGACTGCCTGCTATCTCGCTATCTGCCCACAAAGCTTCCTGCTATCTCCCCACAAAACTGCCCTCTATCCCGCTACCTGCCCACAGACAGCAGCCGAGCTAGCATCTTTTATTCCTTGTGCATTTTCTATCGCCTCCCTTGTATGAAACACCTTGTCAGCGAATGCTGTCACCTCGTTTTAGGGAGTAATGCAGGTGATGAATGAATGAAATGAATGAATCATTGCGTTCATGTAGCACTTTTGCAGACGCTCAAAGTGCTTAGCAGTGATCAGGGGGAAACTTACCTCGCCCACCACCAACGTTTAGCACCCACCTGGGTGATGCACGGCAGCCATTTTGCGCCAGAATGCTCCCCACGCATCAGCTAAAGTGGAGTGAGAGAGGATAATTATTTAGCCAATTAAATGAGGGGATGATTAGGTGGCAGGTTGAGAGAGCCAGGTTGGGAATTTAGCCAGGACACTGGGGGAACTCCCTACTATTTGCGATGAGTGTCATGGGGTCTTTAATGACCACAGTAAAAACCACATGTGTTTAAACACAACAAACCTCAACAAATTAAAGTCTCCTCATTGATCCTGCAGACCAGGGGAAGCCTGCTCTGCTGCTCTTTGGTACTCCGTTGTGCTGTTGAGGGGGACCACGTGCGTGTGTCCAGGCCAGTGGTCTCCAACCCTGGTCCTGGAGAGCTACAGGGTCTGCTGGTTTTCATAGTGACTCTGCACTTCATGAATCAATTAGAGCAGTTGATTACACAGTTAACTCAACTCACCTGGTGTCTTGGGTCTCAACTGGGTGCTGATTTTAAGGTGAAAATAAAAACAAACAACCCTGTAGCTCTCCAGGACCAGGGTTGGAGACCACTGGTCTAGGCATAGTGACTAAGACTCTAGCAGTTAGCATGTTAACAAGGACCAGGAAGAGTGAATCTTTGCTCCTGCTGTTCAGTTACATTCGGAAAGGATCAAGTGGACAGGTTAATGGACTTATCCCTCCTCATAAACCTATCAGGGGAAATGGCCCCCATACTGTAGTGTCATACAGCAGAATCCCCCCCCCCTCCACCCCCAGATTTGCCTTTTTTTGCAAAGGCATCTGTGAGTGGTTGTAACTTCAAAAACAAAGCACAACAGAAACATTTTCTTTTTCACGTCCCTATACTTTCAGCTTATTGAAGTCAAGTAGAAATTCTGCAACTGTGACCTGTCAGCTGGAATTTGAATTTGCGCTATTGAAATGGACTCCGTGGGCACTGTAAGGGGAAGGATATTGAAACGATCTGAAATATTGAAAGTGATCGTGGAGGGAAATGAGGAAAGCAAAGCAGGAGGCAGACCAGGATAAGCGAAACTTGTAACTTAAGGTGGCAAATTTAGAGATTTTGTCATGTCATAATTTTCAATGTCAGTTTGGAATTTTCTCCCTAACCAAATCTTTTTCCTTCTGTCAATGAGACTTTTTAAAATGTATTAACCTGTATATACACAGGGTAGGTTGACTGAGCATGTGTGCTCTTTTACAACAACACTTAAAGTGCCCCCCCAAGTAGCCTAACATGCATGTCGTTGGACTGTGGGAGGGCATTGGAGTATCCGGAGGAAGCCCACATGGGCACAGGGGGCCATGAAAACCCCACACAGGAGGGCTCAGGCCTGGATTCGAACCCAGGACCCCTCATTGCTGCGAGGTGCTATCCCTTGAGCTACATCCCGTGTCCTGTTCCAAGTTGGCAGTCCCACCGTTACAAACCAGGACATGCGCCGGGTGACGCTTCTGACCCCCGGTTGCCATGGTTTCGCGGTGGTGCCAGGGACAACACTGAGGGCCTGTCTCGGTGCCAGCAGTGCAGAGGGGACTAATGGAGAGATGTTCAAATTGGCACGTCTCTGCGGTGCAATTTAACTGCACTGGTAATCAAAGGCTAATTACCGACAGCGCGCTACTTCTCATCCAATGAGGAGGGAGAGCAAGGAAGAGAGAGAGAGAAAGAGAGAGAGTGTGAGAGAGGTGGTGATGGCCTAGTGAATATAACTGTGAGTTACAATTGATCAGGTGGACCCAGTCCAGCAATCGTGGGCACTTTCTTACATTGCATTGGAGGCGTTTAGCAGATACTCTTAAACAATTTTTTTTGGATTTTTACATTTGATATTTGGATATTTTATATCATACAATTCAGTTTTAAAAACTGTGTTATATCAGGCTGTAACAGCAGTGACCTGCCTGGGAATCAAACCTACAGCCATCGTGTTATAGGCCCAGTTCCCTGCCCATTAAACTACACCACCGCCACCCGTAAGGTGCTCCATTTGAGGTCCAGCTGATCCAGACGCTATTTCTCCAGCGATCCGGGTGCCCGTACACTCGGTGCTGCATGTTTGCGTGTGGACCGTGAAAGGCGGGTGTCCCGCTCTCCATCCGCACACGCACGTTCCCCTCTGAGGCGGGACCCACTCGCTTCCAAAAAACAAGCGAGAGTCAGGGAGAGGTGATCGAGAGCAGGGTGTGGAACAACAAAAAAAAAAAAAAAGGAGAGAGGGGTAAGCAAAAAAAAAAAAAAAAAAAAACTTTTCACTTTACAGAAGACGCCGGGAAAATCCCCCGACGAGAAGAGAGACTTCGGACTGAGCGGCGGCGGCGGCGACGGCCATGTTTACCGGCACTTCAAACGGGCGAGAGAAGGAGAAGGTGCCGCAGGGGAGCTTTGATTTCTCCTCTCAGAAACCTCGGCAGCGGGCCGCTTTGATTACCCCGCCCCCCCCCTCCCCCCGGCCGCTCCCCTCCCGGTTCCTCGGAGACCAGCCGAGCTGGAGACGGGAGATTTCGGGTTCCCTGCCACCCCCGACGGGGAACGGGGATGGATGGGACGGTTTGTTCGTCCGCTTTGGGCGGGGCTGTAAACGCTTTTGCCCGGGCCTGGGATTCAGAGGGAGCGCGGTTTCGGAGGCTGTCGCCAGCCAGCCAATCAGAGCTCAGAGTGAGTTCTGGGGCGGTGGCAGACTGTAATCAGGCGCAGGTTTTTGGCTCTGTGCCGACTAGGTTGTTCGAAGCCCCCCCCCCCCCCCGTGGTTGAGTGGTGAGGTATTCTTGGCTGAAAGGTGAAGCGCCCCCCCCCCCCCCCCCCAAACCTCCCCCCTCTCCTCTATCCCCCTCCCATCGCAGATAATGGAGCTGATCTGTGTCATGAGATAGAAACCAATGGAAGATATGCAGGCCTGTGAAAAAAGGAAGAAATATGAAATCTAGAACAGGTGTGGTACTTATGTTGGCTGCTACAAGTAGGTGTGCATTCATATGTGCGTGTGTGTGTGTGTGTGTGTGTGTGTGTGTGTGTGTGCGCGCTGGTCTTTGTGCGTGTGTGTGTATGTGTGCATGTGTGTGTGTAGGTATGTACGCATGTGTGTTTGTGTGTGTAAGTATGTGTATGTGTATTTGAGTGTGTGTAGGTATGTGTACTGTATGTGTAAGTGCATGTGTGTGTAGGTATGTGCATGTGTATATGTGTGTAGGTATGTATGTGTAAGTATGTGCATGTGTATTTGTGTGTGTATGCAGGTATGTGTGTGTGTGTGTGCGTAAGTGTGTGTGTATGCAGGTATGTGTATGTGTGGGTATGTGTGTTTGTGTGTGTGTGCGTATGTGTGTGTTTGTGTGTGTGTGTGTAGGTATATGTATGTGTGTGTGTGCGTAAGTATGTGTGTGTTCGTGTGTGTGTGTGTAGGTATGTGTGTGTGTGTGTGCGTAAGTATGTGTGTTTGCGTGTGTGTATGTGTGTAGGTATGTGTGTGCGTAAGTATGTGTGTTTGCGTGTGTTTGCGTGTGTGTGTGTGTAGGTATGTGTGTCTGTGTGTGCGTAAGTATGTGTGTTTGCGTGTGTGTGTGTGTGTGTGTAGGTATGTGTATGCGTATGGGTGTGTTTGCGTGTGTGTGTGTGTGTAGGTATGTGTGTTTTTGTGTGTGTGCGTAAGTATGTGTGTTTGCGTGTGTGTGTGTAGGTATGTGTATGCGTATGGGTGTGTGTGTGTGTGTGTGTGTGTAGGTATGTGTATGCGTATGGGTGTGTTTGTGTGTAGCACAGAGTGATAATATGTGCAGCTGCTGTTGTGTCAGGCAGGGTTGTGGCTGTTCTGGCCCGTGATGGAGGCCCTGGCCCTGGTGACAGCAGGCTGGGGGGAGCCCTGATTGGAGGCGAAGGCTGGATATATTGCTTCTCCCGCTCTGACAGGCACATGGGACACGCGCCACGGTGCGCCTCCATCTCTGTCCGTCTCCGTCTGAGCGGGAGGGGGGGGGGGGGGGGGGGGGGGCGGAAATGAGCAAAACAAAAAACGAGAAAACAAACAGAACCATCTTCTCAGATCGGTGAGTAAACCTGAGTAAATCGAGCTCAGCCAGCGCCTCCTGCTTCTGCGGGTTCTGTCTGGCGTTGCAGGTGCGTGGGTAAGAGCTCGTCCACCAGCTAGGCCACCGCGGCAGCGCTGCACTCCGGGACGCGGTAATGGTCCTGGCTCGTTCTGAATTCGGGGGGGGGGGGGCGTGGGGGGGGGGGGCGAATCATCTCTCCAGCGGGCCCCGTCGTGCGGCTAGCTCGAGTGGAGCGGGCGAAAGACTGACGGCCAGCCTGTCTGTTCGCCCAGCCCGGTGCCAGGGGGCCGGGCTGGCACAGCCTGGCGCGGCCTGGCGCGGGCAGGAAACCGGCCCTCCTGTCCACTCACGGTGACTCAGCTCCGCGGGCGGAACCTCAGCCCCATCGCCGTCGGCCTCCGCTTCCAGAACCTTCCGAGTGGAAGAATTTAACCGCGGTGGAGATTTTCCATCTGGAAAGACCGACAGCCCCTCCCCTCCCCTTCCCTTCCCCCCCAGTCTTGCTGTTTCTGTGGTGACTGGGCGCATGCCTGTGTTGCGTGTCCAAGTTAGGGGCGGGGGGGGGGGGGGGAGCGGGCGGCGGTGCGAGCAGGGGTGAGCGAGCGAGCGAGCGGGTGGACCTCATCTGCCTTCTCCGCCGGGCCATTTTTAGCTAGCGCGGAACGTTAAGCTGGTGCATCATGTGACACCTGCTCGGCCCTGTCAGCCAGAGAGTCACAGAGACGCTGGTCGAGACTGGGGGAGGGGGGGAGGAGGGTGTGGGGTAGAGGCCTTTGACCGCATAGTACCTCCCAGGCTTGTTCACCACCCCCAGGGCATGCTGGGGGCTCATGTGGATGAGCTGACAGAGAGAACCATTTCCTCAAACTTTCATTTTAAAAAAATCTTTTTTTGTGTTTATGCTTATAGTTACACAACCGCTTACATAGAAAACCTTAGTCTGTTTTGTTTTTCTTTTATAAAATAGTTTATTATGGGTTTTGAAACAAAATAAATAAATACATTTTAAAAAATAATAATTTTTAAATAAATAAAGTGGAGAACATTATGAGTCAACGGGGTAGCAGTAACACAGTCGGTTGATTTCACACCACAGTTGCCAGGGTTGCCATCGACGTGAAAGTTCCCGTTGACCGCGGTTTCCCCGGGCGACGTCTTCTGATCACGAGCGGAGCTGTTTCAGCACCCACGCGACAGCTCAGCGTTACAACCAACATAAAACCATACAAAAAAGTTACGCAAGTTGCAGAATGCGCAACGTTTCAAGGCGCAATTATATTCCTCTGTTCTCATTTTTTTTTTCTAAAGCCTAGTAAATGACTCATTGCTATGGCACTTCAGATGATTTTTTTAAACAGAGCTTTATCGGAGTGGAGAACAGCGGTTGGGATCTTAATTCAATCGCAGGTTTACCGGTCATTCTTGCTTGAGATTACGCAAGACAGAGACGCGGAAGCACCTGCTGCTGAGCGTAGCAACTCCCGGCACAGAGGGCGGTCTGTCTCCCGGCTGCAGGGGGCGGGGTAAGCATTCAAATCCGCGGAGGGAAAAAAAAGCAAAACAAAGGTTTGCTGAAGGAGACAAATCAAACGTTCATCCCGTGAATTAATCATGAGAATTGCGCAGCGATTGCCCTCCGTCGCTCTCCTTCTGATGAAACACGCGGTAACGATCGGAAGCCAGCGTTTCGTTTATTAAAATAACGGAATATTTAGTGTTTTACATGTCATGCGTTGCATGTTCATGCGTCGCTTCACACGTGACCCCCCCCCCCCCCCCCCGGCTCATCCTGCAAGTGTAACTTTATAACGTGAAAATCTTCATGTGAAATCAGGCTATATTTCATAACAAAAGTTAAAACTAAACGAATTCCAATGTATAAGCCTGGTCCATCAATGTAATGTCAGTTTTGGAGGGCTTCGCAGTACAATGCTTGTCCTACGATATATGCATGTTACAACATTTTCCCGTTGAGGTAGGTTGGCTAACATCATTGGATAGCCAAGCAAACAGCGCGATGGAAACAGAATGACCAACCCATCTTCCCGGCCCATTCTTCCTTGCAGTTTATGCTGTTATTCTAAACAGGCTTTTAGTAACACACTGCAGTGTTTATCCATACACCAGCTGATGGTGCCACAATTAAAATGTGTTAATTTTTCTCTAAGGAAAATATATTGCATGTTTTAGTAAACTGGATTGTACAGGCTGACGTGTCAGTTGGTAACTGGAGTTTCTCAGTGCTGCATTACTGTACAAAACATCCGTTGCCACGGTATTTCGGGTGTGCCCCTTCAGAGAACGAGATGCGTCCAATCAGAATGATTCAGCGTCGGCGGGGATATAGACTGCAGGATTTTTAATAAAACAGAGCTCAGAATCTGTTTGCTTTCTGGAATCTGTGGCAATATGCCGCGTAGCATCCCCAGCAAGAACGCTTTTTTTTTGATTGCGTTTTAATATAGGCTGTTGCCAGGGAGCGGTGGAGGAGGAGAAGGAGCGGGTATTGCTCCTCCGTGTGATCACCGCTCCCCATTTCTGCCGGAGGGTCTGTGAAGAGGGGGGCGTCCCGCCGGGGAACCGGCTACTCCTTAAAACGCTAGCCCTCCCCGCGGCTTCTCTTCCTCCAGAGGCTCTTTTGTTTTCCGCGGGGTTACCGGTGCCAGTTTACAGTTTAACCCTCCGCCCCCCCCCCCCCCCCCCCCCCCCCGCATCATTCATCTCTCCCAAGCCTCTTAAGGGAAGAGTTTTTTTTTTTTTTTCGGTTTTCCTCCTTCACTTTTACCCCGTCCTCCTCTCCCCTCCTTCTGCACCCGTCCCGCTTTCTTCTTGAGTAGTAGGGGAAGCGGGGTTCTGGCAGTCTGTCCGCTGAGCTGTGCTCAGGTTCAGAAGTTTTTTTAACCCGCGGGAGGGACAAATAAATAATAAATAAATAAATAAATGACACCGAAACTGCGATGCAGCACACACCAATGTAAAAGGCCCCCGAAGTTTAGCGTCACCCCTCCCCTCCGCCCCCCACTCAGCTGTCGCTGTGGCTGCCCTGTGCTCTGGAATGTCCCCGGGCCACTGAGGAGAGAGAGAGAGAGACAGAGAGAGAGAGAGGAACACAGCAGCCATTCGGGACTCTCTTCCGTTTATGCTGTTCCATCCATCACTCGGGCGAGTCCGGAGCCACACGCTGCTCTGCTGCTCCACTCTTAGCCGGGTGGAGCCACACGCTGCTCTGCTGCTCCACTGTTAGCCGGGCGGAGCCACACGCCGCTCTGCTGCTCCACTCTTAGCCAGGCGGAGCCACACGCCGCTCTGCTCCACTCTTAGCCGGGCGGATCCACACGCCGCTCTGCTCCACTCTTAGCCGGGCGGATCCACACGCCGCTCTGCTCCACTCTTAGCCGGGCAGAGCCACACGCTGCTCTGCTCCACTGTTAGCCGGGCGGAGCCACACGCCGCTCTGCTGCTCCACTCTTAGCCAGGCGGAGCCACACGCCGCTCTGCTCCACTCTTAGCCAGGCGGAGCCACACGCTGCTCTGCTCTCCACTGTTAGCCGGGGGGAGCCACACGCCGCTCTGCTGCTCCACTCTCAGCCGGGTGGAGCCACACGCCGCTCTGCTCCACTCTTAGCCAGGCGGAGCCACATGCCGCTCTGCTCTCCACTGTTAGCCGGGCGGAGCCACACGCTGCTCTGCTCTCCACTGTTAGCCGGGCGGAGCCACACGCTGCTCTGCTCTCCACTGTTAGCTGGGCGGAGCCACACGCTGCTCTGCTCCACTCGTGTTTTATTAGCGCCCGTCGCTATGCGTCTGCGCCGCGCGGCGGCTAAAGGGAGCTCCTCAGCCCGCCGCCGCCGCCATCACGTAATAAAGAACGTGCGTCGATGTCTCTCAGAGACCGTTATCCTGCTGTAAGCACAGTCACCGGCGCTGTCTTTTCTGGTGCTCATCGTCTCAGGGGCACATGATTAGGGAAGGGGCGTGAGGGGTAGAACAGCAGTCACCACCCTGTGACTGTCGGGCCATTTTGACTACGCTGGGTGACTGCTCGGGTTCTCTCTCAGGCCAGTTATTCTTTTCCCTTTTTTTAAAAAAGAGGGCTAATTATACACTTAACTGCGCCCACCACTGTCTCATGGGAGTTTAAAATGAGCAGAGGCTTAGACCGGGCTGGCTGCTGTCCTGAGCAGGCCGCGGGTCACACTGAGAGGGTGAGGTCTGTTTGTGTGTGTGTGTGTGTGTGTGTGTGTGAGAGTGTGTGTGTGTATGTCTATGTGTGTGTTTGTGTGTGTGTGAGAGTGTGTGTGTATGTCTATGTGTGTGTTTGTGTGTGTGTGAGAGTGTGTGTGTGTTTGTGTGTGTGTGAAAGTGTGTGTGTGTATGCCTATGTGTGTGTTTGTGTGTGTGTGTGAGAGAGACAGGTCCTGCAGTTGTTTCTGACAGCAGGCAGACAGTGGCAGGGGAGACCAAGGCCACTGGAGGGTGGGGGGGGTGGGGGGTGGGGGTTGGGGGGGGGGGGTGCGTAGGTGGTGGACAGAAAAAGAACAAAAGCCAGTGTGAGTGAACCAGAGACCAGAAGCATGAGTTAAATGGGTGCGGGGGGGAATAGTTTTGGGGGGGGGGGGGGCGCAACACGGGCATCACAGTTGCGCGGAGTGGGCCCCGGGGACCGATGGCTCGTCATCGTCGTTGGCGGGAATGTGCAGCTGGGGAGTTCTCCCCCACCTGTTCCGGCTCCAGCTCTGCCCCCGGGGGGGGGGGGGGGGGGGATTGGGGGGGGCTGCCGTACCGAAACACGCGTGGCCTAAAAATAAAAAAGGGCCCTCATCCGGGCTAAGTAATTTCGGGGGGGGCGAGAGACGGGGGCTAACACACTCACTCCTCTGTCACGTCTGACTCGCAGTGTCTGGTGTGTCCACTGCCAGTAACGGGTTCCCCCTGCCAGTAAACGGGGTCTACTTCCCCCTTCCGGCCTCCTCGGTCGGGGAGATAACCCAACCCCGCGTGTCAGCCCCTGGGAAGGGGGTGGTTTAATGATGGAATGCCGGTAACCCCCTGTAGCCGGGCCTGCATTCACAATGCTGCACGACCTCAAGTGCCGTATTGATTTTATAACATTATTACAACGTACAGAAACATTTCATTGATGGTACAAGTATTACTTATTTTGTCATATTATATGTAATTTACAGTTTCTCCGTGGAGTGATACAGGCTGTTTGAATAACTGTTACTGCATCAGATTCACAGTCTATAGAGCATGGTCTCAACCAATCAGCACACTAGATAAAAAAATAACAATAAAAAAACCTGTTTAACAACAGCAAGTTAACAAGGTATGCGTATTAACTGTAAAACACGAGCAGCTGAGGAAGGTTTTAGCCCTGAAACGAAGTGGGAAGTGTGAATAGCTTCATTCCTCAGCTTCAGCTCCAAACGAGACATATGTTAAAGACGAGTTGGAGATGTTAGCTTCTGCGGGGAGGAGGAGAAATCACCATGGCGATTTAGGTGTAATTGCCGAGGCTCGCGGTCCGATTTCCGCTCTGCAGCCCGTGCAGCTCGTTTGCGAGTTTTGTTTAGTCTGTCGTCGTGCGGACGTGTCTTTCTGCGGCGGTTTTGAGCGCGGGGGCGTGTAATTGGGCGTAATAAACGAAGGCGACCCGCGTCACGCTTTCGCAGTGTTCCTGGGGACGGAGAGCGCCCCCCCCCCCGTGCTCTAAGAGTCGGAGGGACCGCAGAGGCGACGCGGCGGCGCAGAATTCCGTCGCCCCCGCCCGCCAAAACAGACCGTGAGCGTCTGGGTAAATTTACAGCTACGGTAACCCGACTTGTAAGCAGACCCCCTTCCGTCAACTTAAAAATACTCTCTGGTGCCCTGTGTTTATTCTGTTAGGGGTATCTCAGTCAGTGTTCAGACTTCAGCTGTCCCCAGTGTACCGTCTCATCCCATCACAAAACTCCGTTAAAGTTTTGATTCGAACGACTGCAGTGCAGGTGAATGGGTACACTTAAGTCATTTAGCAGATTCATTTAGCTTAGGCAAAGTGATTTAACAGTGCAGAAGTACATTTCACATGGTGAGCAAATGCCAAAGGTGCAGTAGATACGTAAAGTTACAGTCCGTGCCCATCATGATGGGTCGAGCGTAAGACCTACGAAAGAAGGGCGCTTTTTTAATATTAAATAGAAAAAAATCGATGTTCTGCGTATCTTATATGACTTCAGGGCTTGCTCTTCACCTAATCTCAAAATTAAAACATTGCTCTTTTAAAATTCAGACAGCAAATATGGACTGGGGGGGTGGGGTGGGGGGGGAGTGGGGGCAGACTTTTATTTGCTGGCCTGTCTGAAGTGTCGCCGTGGAAACCGCCTGACGCCGTCTCTACTGGCGTGTGAATCACGGTGACGGGGCAGGATTTCGGGAACCTGCAGTCTGTCTTCCCCCCTAGCGGCGTTCCAGTACCTGCTGACCGTCTGTAATCCCCCCCATCGCCCCCCCCCCAAAGCGTGCGTCCCGGGGAACACACTGTTCCCGCCACCGGCAGGGGCGCGTGACGGGACCGTTATTTACGAACGTGGCGCGGGGCCCGGGGGGCCTCTGACCCTGCCAGGTAGCTAGGCTCCGTGAGCAAACAAACAGAGCCCAGCGACTCCCAGAATGCATCTCGTGTTTCCTCCACGTCCTGCACCCCGAGGGAGTTTCTCTCACGTTCACACGGCATTCCCCCTCACCCCCCCCCCCCCCCGCGCTCCCCGAAAAAAGAAAAGAGCGCGAATGGCCTTTATTTTTTATTTTTTTATTTTTCTAGCTTCAAAAAAGCCGATGCACACACAAGTTTGTTTATTCGTATATTTATTTATTTTTCTTAAGGGCACACTGAGCAAAATATAGACTATTCAAAACAACTGTGACTTCAGAGATTCTAGTGGGACGACTTTCCGTTTGAAGACTTTACTTTTAGTCTTTCCCCGCCTGAGTCTACAGAGCCTCATTTCAGAGCTCTCCGAAGCTTCTGGTGGAGAAGTTTCTTCCTCCCTTTTTTTCCCCTCTTTCTTTGGTGTTGTTTTTCTCTCCGTCGTGAGCCATTAGAGCTTGATGACAGTTCCAAAGTCCAGCAGCCGGGTTTTTAAAGATGTGCTCACCAGCCAGTTCAGACCAACGGTTCTCTCTGTTTAAGAAACAAACACGCAGTGGGGACCAACAAAATGGCGGCCGGATTTTCCTTTTCGGAAATTTCTTTCAATTTCACATGAGCACGTGCGATCAGCCTTAATGAATCATTATGACACACCGCTGTATTGTAAAATGGTTCTTTTTGGATTGCGCCGATTTGTTGTCGTTTTTGAACGAGCTGCTGCCGTTAACCTCAGTAAATAAACTGCATTTCCCGCCATTAAATGGAGGCGCAGTGACTGCGGATCAGAGGAGAGAGATACTCAAAAGATACAAAAGCGGGAGATTAGCGTCGACGTGTCGGCTGGCCTTTAGATGATGGTGAGCGCTGCTGGCATTCTGGGGCTGATCTGGTAAACAAAAAAACAAACACAGCTCTTGCATGTGAATGGTAAATGAACTGCATTTATATAGCGCTTTTATCCAAGGCGCTTTACATTTGATGCCTCTCATTCACCCATTCACACACACACACTCACACACCAACGGTGAAAGGCTGCCATGCAAGGTACCAATCAGCTCGTTGGGAGCAATTAGGGGTTAGGTGTCTTGCTCAGGGTCACTTCGACACACCCAGGGAGGGGGATCGAACCGCCGACCCTCCGACTGGCCAGACAACCGCTCTTACCTCCTGAGCTACGTCGCCCCTATACCACCATGTGCTCTGCTGTAGGTGCACGCCATGATGGCATTTGGGATGTGTAAGTATTCAGAGGGTGTAGCTTTGTTTCCGCGCGCGCCTGTTCCAGCGTAGAGGTCTCGATCGTGCCGTATAACTCGAAGTATATCACCGGTAAGGCGAAGCTGCGGCGGCGCGGCGGCTCAATTCCCACAATGCCCCTGTGCGGCGGTACGGGCGAGCGCTTTGGAGACCATTAGGAGGAGATTACTGGTGTTTGCGATAGCGTGGCTGAGCGAGATCTTATCTGTAATTACTTTTGTTTTCTGCCTGTCCTGCTCGTGTATGGGAGAGAGGGCCTTGTGTGGGGGATATGCTGCACACACACACGCGGACACACACACAAACACACGCGCACACGCATACGGACAGACACGCACAAGCGCGCGCACACACGCACACACACACACAGACACACGCGCACACACACACGGACAGACACACAAACACACGCACACACACACACACACGGACAGACACGCACAAGCGCGCACACACACGCACACACACACACAGACACACATACCCACACACACACGCACACACTCACACACACAGACACACATACCCACACACACACACGGACAGAAAAGCACATGCACAAGCATACACACACACACACGCACACACACCCACGCATACCCATGCATAAGCACACATACATGGACAGACAAGCGCATGAACAAGCACAGACACACACTCACACGCACATACGCAAGCATACATTCACTTACACAGATTACAGTGTTGCACCCTCACCTATGTGCAGAACCTGTGTGTGTAGAAAGGGTGTTGGGTGCACAGCGCAGTTGCCAGTCAGGTGTGAGTATGAAGACACACAGCGATGGCAGATTTTTTCACTGCAAGCTCCAGTAGAGCCACAGAGCAGGACAGTGTGCGTCTGATCAGCAAGCGTGAAGGCCATGCTCCACTCTCCCAAAACTGACAAACTACACACACACACACACACACACACACACACGCATGCACGCACACACGCACACACCCACACACACACACACACAAATAACCTCACGACTCGAAAACCTCACAAATAAAATTCACAACAACCTGTGTCTCAGACGCAGCTTCCTCCGTTGCCTTGGCGATGGTTTTTATACGATGTTACGATGCCAAGAAAAGTGCATTTACAAAAAAGAAAAAGAAAAGAAAAAACAAAAAAAAACAGCGGTAACAGGGATGGTATAACCAGGCCCTGTGAGGCATCAGCGACAGATGTTTCACTAATATTGTCTTTTTAAAAAACAAAACTGATCCTCACGAGAGAGGAACACAGTGAATGAGCTCAGCCCCAGGTCTGTCTGTTTTTCAGCGCTCCAGCAATTAAACATCTCCCTCGTCATTGCCGCCACCCCACAGACCAGCTTCAGCGAATAAGCCGTACTTCCATCTCTCTATCTCTGTCTCTCTCTGTTTCACACACTCTCTCTCTCTCTCTCTATCTCTGTCTCTCTCTGTTTCACACACTCTCTCTCTCTCTCTCTCTATCTCTGTCACTCTCTCTATATATCTCTCTCTCTCTCTTTGTATCTCTCTCTGTCTCTCTGTTTCACACACTCTCTCTCTCTCTCTATCTCTGTCTCTCTCTCTCTTTGTATCTCTCTATCTCTGTCTCTCTCTCTCTCTCTCTCTCTCTCTCTCTCTCTATCTCTGTCTCTCTCTCTCTTTGTATCTCTCTATCTCTGTCTCTCTCTGTTTCACACACTCTCTCATTCTCTCTCTCTCTCTCTCTCTCACTTCCAACTGCCTGTGAAGACAATAATAAGACCGCAGGCTCAGTCTGGTGTTATCTCGGACTGGTTTCCTTA
This sequence comes from Anguilla anguilla, assembly GCF_013347855.1. Classification (NCBI taxonomy): domain Eukaryota; kingdom Metazoa; phylum Chordata; class Actinopteri; order Anguilliformes; family Anguillidae; genus Anguilla; species Anguilla anguilla. The sequence goes on along the minus strand of NC_049203.1, from coordinate 66,987,667 downwards.
TCTGTATAATGTAGCACCGCCTCTCATTTACCAAACAGCAGCCACCACCTAACTGAACTCTGAACGAGTGTAGCTTGTGTGTGCTTTTTTCCTCTTGCTCGCCCATTGATGGTAGACTAATTGTTTCACATTTATTTTATGAACCATATAATGTACAGTATCTCCATAGGTGTACAGTGCCCTCCAAAATTAATGGCACCAAAATGAGAGGGGGAAAAAAAAGGCTCTATTAAAATTCATTTTTGGTCTCATCTGGCTATAAAATCCGGGCCCAGGTGAACTCTGGGGAATGTAGGAAACTGCTGCGTTTCATAAGCACTCAGGTTATTTTATGTTACTGGCGTAACTCTGAGCGCACTTCAGTCTGATTACAGAAAGGAGAGCACGGAAGTGTTTCCTGTCTGATTACTCTAACGTGGTTCCCAGTCGGTCAACATCGTACTGTAACGGCTAACCGCAGGAACATGATCAGGAACGGTGTTGTTTTAGGCGGGAATTATATTTTTCGGCGGGAATACCCAGTCGCGTTTTACGCTCCTCGGGTACGTACGTCCGCTAGCCGCGCGATAAAAAAACCCACGAAGCCGTAATAAAGCGTTCCGCGCAGAGCTTTTTTTTTTCGATTATTACCCCTCGTAACTCTGGCCCTGTCTATCAGATCAATGGGCAGGGTATTGAGTGGTGATGTAGTGAGCTAATTAGGGCCCTTAATTGTTTTCATTACTCAGAGCCCCGTGATGTATGAATGTGGAATTAGCCGCAGCTGCGACTCGATGGTGGTGTACTTTGCGTCCCCGACCCCCCCCCCCCCCCGCCCCGGGGAACAGAGTATATTGCTCTCTTGTGTGTTTCCATAGCAGCGGAGGCCAACGTTCTAGAATCACGACGACTCTTTGCGTTAGCATGCGAGCGAGATCTCGACCCAGCGATATCCAACATGGCCGCCCCGGTCCCTCCTGGCACGTCCTGTCCGGTTGCTTTTTTTTTTTTTTTTTTTTTTTAACGAGCGCGACCGCGCGGATGACGGACGCCGTTTTTTTTTTTTACGAGCGGCTTTAGCTCAGCGCTAACGTTGGGGTTTCAGATTTAGATAAAAGATAAAGCTGCCCTTGCAGGAAGCCACGCGCCTGTGCCCGCTCGGTGCCCGCGCGGTGCCCATCTGCGGAAGGGCACGGCGTAACGAGCGAGCGAGGGCGAGCGAAGGCCGTTAAATCGCTGAAGCAGGCCCGGGCATCGCCAGCGCCGACGTGCAAATTAATTGCCACTTTATGGGGAGAGGAGAAGAGGGGAGAGGGGAGGGGAGGGGAAGGGGGGGGTCTTTCGGGGTTGCTGAAAGTGACCGCTATTACTCTCCATTAGACCTCTGTGTCGGGCCCCCCCCCCCCCCCCCCTCACTCCCCCCCGGGACGCTGAGTTACGGCCGGGGGTGGGGGGGAGGTTCGGGGGAGGGTGGACAGCGACGCCCGTGAGGGGACCCCACCAGCAGCCGGCAGCATCATTTCACGGCTGGGCGCCCAGAGCGAGACTAATGGGGGTCACATTGAACCCCCCCCCCCACCCCCACCCCAGTTTAAACCGCCTGTTCCCTGCCCCACTTATGACAATGAGGCCTGAGCCGGCAGCTCCCCCTGGCCCTTTTACAGGAGGTCCTGAGGTGCTGCGGGTTTGCTGCCAATGGCTGTTGGTACGACACGCCCCTCTAACCCCACACCTCCTCCCCCCCCACCTCCCCCACCCCAGCCCACCCCAAACCCCCCAAGAGGAAACCATCTGAAGAAATAGGAAAAAGAGAACGTCGCTCTTTTTTGAGAAAGCCTCAGAACTGTGGCATTTCTCTCGCTCTTCCTTTCTCAGGTAGCTGCACAGATGAAAGGGTCCCTGGCTTTGCCTCCCGTAGGACCTGTCAGGGGAGCTCAGTGAGGCGGTTGAAGGAGATTCTGGTCAATCAGCAAAGGGGGGGGGTGGGGGGCGGTAGTGACTCACAAGCGTGAGGGTAACCTCCCAGAATGCACTGCACGAGGCACAGCCTTTTGGCAGTCACTCGCTCTCTTCAGCAGGTGCGTCAGCCCCCCCCCCTTCCCGCGATCTCCAGCCCCTCTGTTCATCCGAACCGGGGCGAGGCGAAACAGACCGAAATCCGTGTTCTAATCAAGCGTTCGGAGAGGAGGCCAGCCTCCACATCAAAAAGGGGGGCAGCTAGAAATAGCTCCGGCCTAGCCTTGAATCATTCCATTTAATTTCTATTCTTTAAAAAAAAAGAAAAGAAAGAAAGCACAAGATCCGAGGGGCAGGGTTCGAAGGACAGATGAAGCGTTCAGAGGTTCAGCGCTGAGGCTTAAAGCTTGAGGAGAGGTGGAAAAAAAAGATGAGAAACGAGAGAAAAGGCCATCGGGAATGTTTATGCGTCTGAGGTTCTGAGCTGGCCGGCCGGCTTTGAGAAAATTCAGCGGAAGCTCTTCAAGAGAAGGACGCCCCGATTCCCGGCATACATTCAAGGTTCAGGATCCCGGTCTCAGTTTATTGTGTGCATTGTCTCTGCCTGTAAGCTTGCCACCACGCCACCACGGCCATATCTGTGTATGTGTTTGTTTTGTTTTTTTTTAACCCTTTGAAGAGGTTTTTTTTGTAAGTCAGTGTTCTAGAATTTCATCGCTTTCAGTCGCCAGCAGTGATTGTTACGTCAGCATTAGAATGTTCTGTTAAGAGAATTCCGATCACGCGTTTGTTATCCTTTGCCTTGAAGGGTTAAAAGAATGTTACTCCCCATTTATGTCTCCGAGTAAAACTTGGGACGTCTGACAGGGCTGCTCAGGACCCCGTCCCAGGCCGAACAGGCCCATAGGAGCGTAGAAGCATTTTAAGGATTTAAAATTTATTTCTTGTTTTTAGTGTCTTGGATGGAAAAAAACACGTTGCAGTGAAAATGTTTTCAAAAAAAACTGTTTATTAAATTTTTATTGAATGTGCCTTGTAGGGTATGTTTCAGCATAGCGGAATATATTAGATTAGGACAAGAGACTCATGTCCCCTACAGGGGACAATAATGAATCGCGTGCTTTGTCTCACCGTCCTGACCTCTGAACTGTGACCAGATCTGATCTGCCTTTTCCGCTTTCCACCAATTGTGCAATTATGTAGGCCTACGCGGCGCTGCGCTCATAAACATGTTTGACCTGAAAAGACACTGAGCGTGTGCGTGTGAGGGGGGGGGGCGGGGTGGGGGGGGGGGAGGGGGGGGTTAGGGAGGCGCACATCGGCCGAACGGCCTCTGCTCTCTGAAGCCTCCGCTTCGTTTCGCGAGGTAAAACCTGTTTTTCCTCGCGTCCAATAACAAGGTTAGTTAACTCGGCTCGTTGGCACGGCGACAGGAGCGAGGCTTCATGGGTAATAAACCGAGAGGTTAGTTGGGGGACGTTGTGCCGCAGCCGCTGGCCCCCCCTCCTTCTCTCTCTCTCTCTTCCGCCAGCCGGCTCTCGGGCTGCGTCGCGTGTCCGATGGCAGCGCCGCGCGTCTGATGGCAACGCCGCGCGAGAAATCACCGGTCGCTTTTAAACAGACTCGCTTTGAAGCGAAGCTCCTCACTGGGGGGTCGAGGAAAGGTCGCGGAGAGTTTCGTTCAAAGTTCTCGAAGGGTCGGAGAGGTACGAACGCTTCCCCTGAACGCCGACGCCTCACACGCGAGAGCTGAATTAGGAAAGCGACTGACCTCCCAACTGCAAAACCAATCACGTTCTAATTGCCCTTGTCAGGTCGGTTATCAACGTCTCCTTTTAAACGCATTAGTTCATCTGTTCGTATCACTTCCGGTTCGGTGTAAACGCGCTGCTCTTAAAGCGATCGAACTCGAGGACGTGCCGTACGGCAGGCAGGTCCAGCCTTTCGCTGGTCTGTTTTCCTTTCTCGTGATCAGGCCATTCCCATGGCGATATCTGAGAGAGTGCGCTACATTACAACAACCGGTTCAGTCCTTATCTCTTTTTTTTTTGTAATTGCGCAACACTCTTCTGGTTGCCGTTACGACCAGAAAAAAAAAAGGAAAAAAAAAAGCATTTGCCTGACACCCTTTTCCAGACGCACTAAATTCACACATCACAGGAAGGAGAACGGCGAGGAAGCAGTGATTAAACATCTCCATGGAAAACGTCAAATTCGATCGTGCGAAAGGGATTGCTCTGCATACAGATACTGGGTGACGCACGCACGGAGATGGTCTGGCATCGTCTGCGTGTCTCTCCCCCGGTGTCTGCTTCAGAGGCGTTTGTGCAGATTATAAAGATTTGCGTACAAATTGTAGTTGTGCCAGCAACACTGCGGATAAAAAAAAACAACAACCAAAGAAACCTTGCGTGTAAGGTTGTTCTTGTGTTTTCAGAAAACTGTGGGAAAACTGTGCGAATGGCCTGCAAACAGTTTCTGTTGAAGGAGATGTTGGTAGTTGCAACACAGATGACACACTGATTGCCTATTTCACTTTCACAGTTAACTGAACATCACACCACTTTGGGGGAGAAACAAAAATTGTGGAGCCTAAGAGAAGATTAATATAATTAATATAACTTACCAAAATTATTTGGGAAAGTGCAGAGCAGAGGGTATGGTTTAAGCATGTTCCATAGCAACTTAATTGTAAATTACAATTTGAGCGTACAATATAATAATGGCTGACCAGGACAATTCAAAACAAAATCAGAAACATTTCTTTTCGCTGATATTCCTTAGCGATGAGATTTAAAAATGAGAAAGCACACTGCAAATAGCCACATTTGAATCTAATTTGAGTCTTGATTCAAGGAGCAGGTGGAAACACGCGTGGCGTGTTTTCATTTTAACGAATCACCTTTATTGAAATGCCAGTGTAAAAAAAAAAAAAAGAAGGTGGCGGTTGTGACGGTAACGCAGGTGGTCACGGAACCCTGAAAAAAAAGCCCTGGTTAATCGATGCAAGATAACCGATCGCAAAAAAACGCTCGTCAGGGGGACCTGATTTGGCAGCCCGCGAAATCGCTATATATAGTCCCGGGGCCTGTTTCTGTGAAGGGGGATCCAGGGCCCCCTTTTTTTTGGCAATCTGGAGCCGCTCTCTGTAATTTCGGCATGTCGCCGCGGCGTGCCTCATTAAGATTGATGAGAGCTCCGCATCGCGCCCGGGCAGCTTGCCCCGCGCCGAGCGGCGAGAGCGAAGCCATGCATCTCCACACGTAATTACCTGGTTAAACGTCTAATGAATGAGCTAATTTATTCATTTATTCATTAATTCATTTATATGGGAGCAGATTGAAATATTTTTGGAGTGGCCTTTTGGGCACGCGGGTGGGCGTCGAAGGGGCCTGAAGTGAATTTCACCTTTAGTTGGAAGGCACTCGAACACGCGTTCCCCGTCGTTACCGCGCACAATATGCTTCGCTAATCTATTCGTAACAAAGGCTGGAAACCGGGTTGCATTTAAATGTGGGATCTTGAGGGTCCGAGCAACCCTCATGCGGAAGCGTGTGTGAGTGTGTGTGCATGTGTGTGTGCGCGTGTGTGTTTATGCACATGCATATGTGTGTATATCCATGTGTGCTTAGATTAATTGTGCATGTTTTTAATGAGATTGAAGGGAATCTTGAATCTCCAAGCATTTCAGTATCTGTGAATCTGCACGTAAAAGCTCACAGCACTCAGGCTGTGGTTACAGCAGAACCTGCTGTGGTCATGTAGACCACCACAGCCAGCTGTGGTCATACTGACCTGCAGACCGCCACAGTCATACGGAGCTGAAGCCCAAATCACATGTGCGATTGAGGGCGGCGGGACAGTCTAGCCCCTCAGATTCCCTGGGAAAGGGCGTTCCCAAACCCCTTGGCTGAAAAGGGACAAGCCAGCTTCGGGGCAGACGGGATTCCGGAGATGAGCCGAAAGCAGTGAGGTCTTCGTCCTCACCTGGCCGCGCCCCCCGTGTGCGGGATGGGGGGGCGAAGGGGGATCGTGATGGGGGGGGGGGGGGGGGGATCACGATAGAGATTTTCTAGCAGGCTCTTTCCGTAGATCCGCTGTATTAATGAGCTTCGGTGGGGAGCGTCTGAGAGACATGAACCTACGCCGGGAAGATTCGAGGAGACTCTTACAAAAACGTTCGACAACGCGGCGTCAATTATTCATGGGAGGGAAGGCTTTGGAAAATGGGCGGCTCGGGGCAAAGAATACTGATTCGCTGCGGGACAGGCGAGCCACGCGCCCGTCGGCAGGCGGAGCCGAAACGGGGGGGAACGCAGGCGTCAGGCCGTGACGCTAAACTGTCCCCCCCCCCCTCCCCCCACAATCAGTCAAAGAGAATCCGTCAAGGCCTTGCACTTCAAAGGGTTGTCATAGGAGCATCTACAGTATGAGCAGAGAGATTTGTCTTGTGCGTACCTGTGTCATTTTCTCTCTCTCCCTCATGCTCTCTCTCTCTCTCTCCCTCCCCCTCTCTCTCTCTCCCTCTCTCTGATCATAGAGATTAGAGTTCACTTCAGTGTGTCTTGCTCGCGCCCTGTGGTTATTTGGAAAAGAGCATCCTTTCAGCGCTCCACAGCCCCACTCACCCTATAGATTACAGGGCAGATGTAAGCGTGGGTGGAGGGGGGGGGGTGGCATATATGTTAATCCTGGCCGTATATGCCCCCCCCCCCCCCAATGCATCAGTACCGCCACAGCGTGGTGGAACTGGAGACCGAGCCTGCTTTGATCTGTCTCCTGCCCGCAAGATATCTGGTAAAGAGCCTCGTTTTGCCAAGGGGGCGGGGCGTGGGTGTCCTGGGGGGCGGGGCTACCTTCAGTGTTGTTCTGAGGTAGGGGGTAAATCGTGTGGAGGGTAATTCCTCATTCCCATTCCTCCCTCCTGCCCCACTTTATTTGAATCAGTGCTTGTCTCGAGGGTTGTGCCAAGTACTCTGAACACATTTTTAAAGCAAAGTGAAGTGATACATTCAAATAAATACATAGTCAAATACATGACCCACTGGCCCCTCCCATCCGGCTGTTGAGAGTTCTCACTGGTCGTTTGAAGTTGATTGATGTGTCTTCTGCCCCCGTGTGGCCCCGCCCCGGGTCTGTGGAAACAGGCGTGGAGACACAGGTCGCACAGGCGGAATTTGAACCGCCACAGTCACAGCTGGTGAGGAGCGTGTGGTCAGTGCTGCGCGGACTGTGCCGCCACAGACGCCATAGCGATCTCACACCTTAACGGGTTAAAACGTGCGGGAGGAGGGGCGGACGCGCGCTCGAGAAAGTCGACGGCAGCGTCCGAAGCGCCCGCCCCGGCGTGAAACGGTGAAGATCACGGCAGCGGGTTTGGGCTCCGGGAGCCGCGGTCTCCCTCGCCCCTTCCTGTTTTTGCTGATCGCAGATTTCGCCGTTAGGCTAATTCAGCGATGACGCGCTACTGAGATCCCCGCTAATTACGCCCAGAGGCCGTTTTGGCTTTCCGCGGGCTAATCGCAAAGCGCCAGCGATGCCCTCGACTCGGGCAGGCGGGCGGGCGGGCGGGGGGGGGGGGAGGCCCACAGGAGGGTGGTCTGAAGGGTGGAAGAGGTGCCTGGTGGAGAGAGATTCCTCCCCCCCAAACCCTTCACTCCCAAGTCTCTCTGTCACTTCCTGGTTTCACTGCGTCTCCAGTGGTTACCGGTACACTTTTAGGCCGTGGACGAATCAGGTGCCAGGGGCCCTGTCAGTGGGTAATACGCTTCATGCTGTCCAGGTCCGTTTGAAGCTACGCGGCACGAAGGTGTCTCGCTTAACACCGACTCCTTAGACCTGTGCCAAGCACAGTGCGAGACAAACCTGTGCAGACCCTGTGCCAAGCGTCTTTCTGGGGATACTTTAACTCTTTGGATGCTGGTGAAATTAGGAAAAAACTCCCACCATTCCATAAACCAAAGTGTGCAATTAAATGAAACAAAAAAATATTACTGAAATGGATAAATGGATTCGTCTAAAACTTTCAATTTTATACAAGCAATTTGCTGGTGTCTTAAGTGTATTAAGTGTTAAGCGTTTCAAATAATTGTATGGCCAAGGTCGTTTTCTAATGCAGTTCCTTTCATAAACAGTACAAAAAGCAAATGTATTACCTGCATAGTCCTACTCTGCTTTATTAGATTTGGCTGATACAAAAAAATCTACAAAGTTATAACCGCACCAGGTAATTAATTTCTCAATTTCCAGGCTGCAGGGGATGTGTTCACCATTAGAAGTGCATCGGACATTTTTTGAATCGTAATAAAAACTCTCTGGACTGCAGGATCACTGGCTACCCTCCTCTGTATACTGGACGGATGAAAAAGAGGATAGAAACACCCCTTCGGCAGTCAGCGGTATTTGGGAGTCCCCTCCTGGGATATCCTCCGAAGCCATTCATAATATATGACCTACAACTGTTTAACTGTCCATATTTATAGTCATGAGATTTATTTATTTTTATTTTTTTTAAAGAAAAGATGTCAGGTTGTGTTGAATGCAATTGAGAAGTCAAAAAAAATATCCCTCACAGAAATATGAGTTTCAGAGTGAACATAAATACTGTATGCAAATGCCTTCATAACAAGTGTTTCCTGGTTCATATGCCTGATATGTCTTGACCAAAAGCTTTATTAGCTGTGGCGTTCCATCGCTGATTTCTGGCTCCGTCAACACATCTGACATAACATTTGTTAAGTCGATGTCCTGCTTCTAATCTACTCCCTCGTCAGACCAAGTCATTGCGGACCTGCTGACGCTCGATAGAGAGGCGATGCCTGTCGAATCCGGTGAAGACGTGATTTAGTCCACTGGCTCGGTCGTTCCTTGCTTTGGTCTCAGGAGCTGCTGTTGTGTCCCATGATTAATTGTTCTCTTCTGCTCTCTACCTCCTTAATGCTGTTGCATCCTGTAATTGATGCCTTCACTTTCAATCGCACTTGCGTTTCGCTCCTTCCGTTTTGCCTCTCAGCTCTTTCCAAAGCCTCTTTCAATTGACCTCTATCACTGTTAGAAAAAGCGTTTTTTTTGTTTTGTTTGTTTTTTTCACTGATGTGACTCTCCCGCTAGACTTTTTTTCTGGGACATTGTTGGGTCGCTGCTCGGACTTTATCAGTCAAAAGCTCTCCATTTTAGTGCATTATTTAGGAGTGATGTTGTTCCTCCACACGTCACAAACTATGGTTACACTGCTATTGATACCAGGTAGGCCTGGTTATTATCGAACAATGACAATTAGTATTGAATGTACTAACAGTCTTATAACAGTGTAATAATACGAATGTGTATAATAATGGTGGAATGTAATAGTAGTGTAATAACAGTCTTTACGGTGTATTACCTTAGCTTTCATCGTTTTCATTTTAATTATAACTGAAGTGGTAGTAAACAACTGAACTAAAGAGGCTGTGTGAAATGCTTCTGGAAAAAAAAAATATAAACGCAGTTATTTATCGGATGTTGATGAGACAGCCAATCAGCACCAAGGTAGTACAGCTTCCAGGTGATCATGGAGCTGCGAGGCCTTGCTGCTGATTGGCTGTCCTATGGTCACCCAACAGATAACAGTGGTGACGTTGTTCCGGAAGCATTTCAGGCTGTCTATGAAGCTTGGTTGTTTACGACCACATCGGGTTTAATTAATGAGAAAAAGATGAAAAGAAAAAGGCAGTACACCACACGGTGGTGGCGATCGATACTGCACTCGATAATTATCCGTGCGGTATATCACCCAGCTGTAATTCCAGATCTTAAATTCATAAAGCATCTCAATGTGTGAGTGCCGATCTAGGACCAATTTAGCCTTTTAGCTTATGGCGGTAAAGTTTAGGGTATGAACAGGGGAAACGTTATCCTGAATCCAAACTCCACCTTCAAGCTATATGCATATGGGCCCTGGTGCTTTATAAACACTGCTTCCTTCCAACATGTGCTAGCTTAAACAGCGAGCGAATGGTAGCCATAGTGACAGGTGCCTGGAAGTGTTTGAAACTCCGCAAATGGCGACTTCATTGCACTCCTCCTGTTCTCTCCTTTGTTAAACAGCGCTAGGTACATTTAGAAACGGAAAGCCTTTTATGGTCAGTCACTGGTCATACAAAGAGTGCCATAGTCTTTATGTGATTAAAATAGTATGATCATTGCCTAATTCGACAATAATGTGAGAGCTTTGAATTGCGGTTTAAAATAAATAACATAAAAATACAGTGATGAATCGGACACAGGACGCAGATAAAACTGCAGTTGTTGCCACACACAGCCCCTCCCCAGCCCTCCCAAGTATGCAGTGGGAGTTACTCTCAGCACATTATCATCTCACCATCGGCGTACAGGTATGGGAACCATTGCACAAAGGGTACCTGTCATCGGAGTCCTCCCACAGGTTCTTCTTCACGGGTTATTCCGTCTCAGTGCTCTGGCGTGGAGGAGATGCTAAACAGGATAGCTGGGGCACTGGCAGAGCATTCTGGGATCGGTGGAAGAAGAGGAAGAAGAAGAAGAAAAAAAAGAAAACGCTGTTACACGGAGATCTAATCTTGCGGAAGAAGCCTCCGGGGAGCCTTCAGGAGCTGTGGGAATGGTGTAAGAGCATAACCATCAGACATTCTCATCTCCGCCCCCTGTTCACCTGTCAGCCTGTTCTCCGTCACCACGGGACCAGCCCTCGAGGAAAACGTGGACTTTCGGTGTCGCCTTTCACCGCTTTGAAAATTATCGACTGCGACCTTCAACCTTTTTTGTTTTTGGGCTGGCGCAGTGGAGTGAACTCCATCGCGGTCACCATCGCAGGAGGAGTTTTTGTGACACGGGCCGGTTCTTTCCAGAATGCGCTCCCGCCCTTCGGGGTTCCATTTTATGTCATCAAGTCATGTTTGTCACCTGAGGTCAAAGGTCGTTTCGGCATAAATCGAACATTGTTTGAGTGACCTCATCTGAGGGCCCGATGTTTTTTTTTTTTTTTTTTGTTTTTTTTGACACAGTTTTGGCAAGCCGAAGAAACTTCTATTTTCGCGATGGTTTTTTTGGCGAATGCACGCCGGACCCATTTGCATGCGTAGTTCCCTGGCTCGCAGTCACGCTGTAGCACTTCTGAACGCCGGCCCAGATGCACTTATTCCTACGCAGCCGTTCGTTTGGGAGGCTACGCTAATTAGCGGTGCTGTGTATGCCGCTTTGCCAGCTGCGTGCGCGTGTGTGTGTGTGTGTGTGTGTGTGCGCGCGTGTGTGTGTGTGTGTGTGTTGGGTGTGTGTGTGTGTCTGTGTGTGTGTGTGTGTGTGTGTGTGTGTGTGTGTGTGTGTGTGTGTGTGTGTGTGTTGGGTGCGTGTGTGTCTGTGTGTGTGCGTGTGTCTGTGTGTGTGTGTGTGTGTGTGTGTGTGTGTGTGTGTGTTGGGTGTGTGTGTGTCTGTGTGTGTGAGAGAGAGAGAGAGTTTGTGTTTGTGTACATTTTTCTTATTGTACTGTGCCAAATAATTAATGACCCTTGGCGCAGGCAGGAGAGTGTCACGTGCGCTATTGCCAAACGTCGCTTTCTCAGAGGTCGTAAACTGAATTTTAGCTTTTGTCATCTGTTTAGCTTGTGGCAAGCATTTGTCACCTTACTTACTATAATATACATATTGCATGAATGGGCATGCCTGTGTGTGTATGCGCGTGTGTGTTTGTCAACAGATTACTTCTGAAACATTTCAATGGGTTGCGTTTAAAGTTGAAAATAAAGAATCCCTTTGATAATGTCTTGATGGCATATGGCAAATAAACCTCATTGTAGTTATTTAGTTTAGTTTCTCTCTTGCTCTTGCTCTCTCTCTCTCCCCCTCTCTCTCTCTCTCCCTCTCTCGCTCTCACTCTAAAGCTATTTTTCTACTCTATTATTCCGTCTACATATTTGCTTATTATCGATCTCCTGAGACCTCTTGACATTCCTTTTGCTTTCCCGTTCAAGAGCAGCTGAAGTGGACGTGTGTGGAGCTATTGACATAACGTCAGGATATTTCACTGACAGGCTGTGCTGTCGTCCTCCCCCCCCGCCCCCCCCCCCCCCCCCACTCCTGTGATGTACTGTATGCAACTTATGCGAAGCGTGCCTTAGCGAAACAGAGTGATCACCGGACCTGGTCGAGCGAGCTGTCAGAGCTGTCCAATGAAAAGGGAGTTGTTCTGAGAGGTTAGCCAATGGTGACACTGACAGTGTTGGTGAAACGGTAATTGATGCGACAGCAGCGTTCTGCAGCGATCGTCCTGTCGGAGCGTCTCTGACAGTCGGGCGACGCCCTCTTATCGAGCGTCGCCGTTTTACCTCAGATGATGTAAGGACCTGCTATTTCCTCGTCCGTGAGGACAAACAGGATTTTCTCTTTTTTTAATTTATTTTTTTTGGCAAAGTTGAGTAATCGCGCTCGCTGCGAACTTGTCGCACTCACTGGGCTGTTTTCGCTTGTGTTGAACGGGGAGAGAGAGGTTTTTTTTTTTCGTACGGACGGCAATGGTTTGCGCATCGCACGCGGTGCTGTAACCTTCCCCGGCTAGACTGCATTCATCTCGCCTCTCCGAAGGGTCGCGTCTCTGAAAAGCAGATCACGTGTTTCATAAGAAGAGAGAGAGGAGAGGAGAGGAGCGGAGTGGAGATTGGGCGGTGCTAATGGGCCAAATTCAGCCCGCTGAAGTGCTGAAAGCAAAGAGCCTGTGTACAAGTGTCTGGAATGGAGAGATGGACAAAAAAAAACAACAACAGCAACGGCGGCACCGCTGCATAAAGGGACCCGGGCTTTCAGAAGTGCCTTCAAGGAGGACCGTTATTCGTAGAAAAAAAGAAAGATCCTGACCGCGGAAGACGGGTGACCTTTGACCTTTGACCTTTGACCTTTGAGAGCCCTTGCCCGCTGCAGCTGGAACGTGTGCCGGGACGGTGCGCAAATGTGACGCCAGCGTGATGTCACGGATGACCTCGCCCCCCCCCCCCCCCCCACAGGAAGAACCCCCACAGAAAGGACCAGCGGGGGGGGGGGGGGGGGGGGAGCCAAGGGCCGAAAATATCCCACGAACGGGGGGATCGATAGGGCCTGGACCGCGGGCGCATCGATCCGTGGACCCGCGGCGGGTAATTACGGTTGTCCTCGCGCGGGTCTTCCCGCCGGAGCGCTGGTGCCGTGACCTTCAAACTGCCGTTAAAAAGCGGGAACGTATCCTCGCCCCTCCGTGACCGGCGTACCGTTTATTTTCTCACCTTTTCACCAGCAAAAAGAAAAAGAAAAAAGAGACACGGACCCTGGTGGTCAAGCCCATTGCCCTGTATCAGTGAGCCAGGTCAGACGCAGCTTTTTGCTTGATACTACTGTACTAGCAGGGCTGCAGTTGGGGGGGGGGGGGCAACTGGGACACTTTGTCCTGGGCCCAGGCCCAACGGGGAGTCCAGGATACAGGGTGTAACTATTTTTAATTTGTTACAAAATATATTGGGTGGTGGGGCTGGGGGGTATGTTTTGGTATATTTTGTCCAGGGCCTGACAATTAATAGCTGTGGCCCTGACTTCAGATGCATTGCAATGGCTGTTCAGAAGGACATTCAGTCTGTGAGCTATCAACGGGCAGTTTCACCTGTTCAGCTCGCTCATCCTTGCGCTTGTGATATGTAAAATGGCTCTGCAGGTAGTTTGCCGCGGAGCGAACGCGGTGCTGTGGGGTTCCGCAGGAACATGAAATCCCCGGTTAAGCCTCTGCCGAAATGATTCGCTCAGCCCCCCCGGCTTCGCCGCGTGCGTGTTCACGTCCCGCTGCAGAGCGGAGGGCGATGAGGGGAGCGGCTTTCGGTGCGGGGGCGGCACGCGGCGGCGACATCGGTTACATCATTACATCTGATACTGCACAGTGTCCTCGGGGGCGCGTTTTGTATCGTCGGAGAAACGGAAAAGGGTGCACGGCTTTTCTGCGGCACCGAGCTCAGCCTTTAAACGGGAACCCTGGTTCAGGCAGCCCGTTACACTGAGAATGGGGGGGGGGGGGGGAGCGGGGGGGGGTCCGTACACGGGTGACCTTTCTGTCGCTGTCACACTACCGTGCTGATCGGCGTTCTGGGACCGCTCATTAAGGGCGGCAGTCGAGGGACACGGGGGCAGCAGACAGCAATGGCAAAGACTACATTTCCCATGATTACCCGAGAAGGGTCGGATCGGATTCATTCATGCTCGGTCAGGTTTACAGTAAAACTTGTGATGCAGTCTGTGCACGCAAATATTCCCTTGGGATCGGAGGCTTCCTCGAAGACTGTGATCTCCTGGGAATGTCGTGTGGTCCATGGGAATTGTGGGAAAGATCTGGGTTTGCTGACCGCCCCACACATGACCTGCTTCACGTGCAGTCGCCTCACCCTGTAATGAAGTTCCCTGTACAGTTCCTGTCTCTGTCAGATTGCACATGTAGTCACTAGCCTTCAAATTAAAATGAGGGACTCATAGGGTGAAAGGTGTCAGATGCAAACAGAATGGCTTCTGGATCCAGAAGGAGGAGAGGAGAGGATATTCGTACCATAGCTGGTGACGAGATCGCGGTTCGCTGTGGACGGGAGAAGACAGAGAGCAGAGTTGTGTTTTCTGGCCCCGAGTCAGAATTAATTAAGATTATATAGTCTGCTTCCCCGCGGCTGGTGCAGCCGAAGCCTGGGTCCTCTAATGGGAAAATCGATGACTCTTATATCAGATCGCTGCGGGTCAGCACGAGTGCTGTTCGTCACTCCCGTTTCCTTTCACACCTTCCTTTCTGCTCTTTCGCAAATTTGCTTATTATTCACTTGTTTTCCTACATCGCAGTTTTTTTCTTATTCCGTTTAATTCAGAATGGATTAGAACATTCTAAGGGGAACGTTAAAGACAGAGACGTATATGCAGAGACGACTTTCTGTGGCACAGCTCTCTCAAAAGAAGTTTTTTCTTTTTCTATTTTAGAAGAAATGTTCCTTTTTTTATGGGTGACAATGAGTCGTGAGTGTCATAGGCTATTGCAGAGGCGGGGAGATTTGTAAATCGGTGATCATCTGGCTGGTCCATCTAAAGGGACAACGTGCTTAATGAACACAGCCTTGTCTGTTACCCTCAAAAAAACATCCATTTGTATTTCCCTGTTGTCTCCTTCCCTCGATGGTCTGAATCACGTACGTTGGCACTTTTATAAAGAACAAGTCTAGCTGTTCCCGGTGGTCACATACCGTGCAAAAGGGCATGCTCAGTGCAGTACGTCCTGTCTCACGAACAGAACAGAGCGGTGAGTTTGTGCTTTTCTGTACTTGTGTGTGATTAAGGAACGCCAGCTTGGACCACAGCCTTGTTTTTGTACCCACTGCTGGGTGGACCCGTTCATTGTTCTGAAAAGTCTGTTTCAGGGGGTGTCAGCGTGAGGATATCACCAATTAGAGATCATCTATGATCCGGGTGACTACAGAGTCATCCCCACAGCTGTTAATGCAACAGAATGAGCACCCCCAATGGGCAAAAGTCGAAATTCAGACGTCTGGAGGGGTTGAAATCTTTGATGAGAGACGTTTTGACATAAACGAACCAGGTTAACCTCAAAATAGCTCAGGCTTGACGTGGATATAGCCTGGCTACGTCCTAGTCCACCAGGAAAAGCTTTCACTTTTCAAGCCCAATGTAGCCGGGTTTTCACCTGAACGCCTGGACAGCGTTTCACCCGCTTTTTTACCGCAACATTCCGGGAGTCCGGTACATTAGGGGTAAAGCACTGGTGAGCCATCTCTGGCCCTGCAGGCTTGGAGCCTTCTTTTTTTAGTCTCATTTCAATTAGCAACTGGTCGAGAAACCGGTGAGTCCCTGTCTGATTAATTACTTAATTTAAAGAAGTTTTCTAAATTCTCCAGACCAGGACTAATCAGGTCTGGCCTTGGAGGGCTGCAGTCCCACAAGGTTTTTTTTTCTTTTAAAAGCACTGACACTCTCAAAACTGGATCTTTATTAGTCTGTGTAATAGCCCGCTTCTTCTTAAGGGAATCTAACTTCAGGGTTTAACTTCAGGGGCTACAGGGTCGTGTCCAAATGAGCAAACCTG
The DNA here is from genome assembly GCF_013347855.1 of Anguilla anguilla. Taxonomy (NCBI): domain Eukaryota; kingdom Metazoa; phylum Chordata; class Actinopteri; order Anguilliformes; family Anguillidae; genus Anguilla; species Anguilla anguilla. The sequence continues at coordinate 66,971,637 of NC_049203.1, read as the reverse complement.
CTGTTTGGCAGTATAGTTGTTGAGTAAACTGGATGCAAAAAAAAAAGTTGTTGTTGAAAGTTGGTTAAATTTTTTTCAAAATGTAGCGTACCTAAAATCTCTGGGTGATGTACTTATTTTCCAGGGAGCATATTTCCGAGCATATTTTTGGGAGCAAACTTTTCAAAAAGTAAACAACCATTTTGGTCTCATAAATATGAATGTCTTACAACACAGTACGGTTGGAAAATAGTATGTTTCACATAATGCCCATCGCATACTAAAAATAGGCACTAAACAGTACGCAGTATGCTTAGCAGACAGCACATACTTTGAAGACACAGTAGTTAGGATGCCTATTTCAGACACAGTCCAGACCTTCTTTTTGAAGGACAACGGAACAAACCCAAAGACTTGATAGGTTCTTGGTTATGTTCCTCTCTTTAGTTCCTGGGTCGTTGTTGCTAAGCTGTGGTTATTAGGGGAAAGTTTAGGAACTAGTGCTTCCTGGATTGTAGGTTACTGACTATAGTTCCGGAATTATAGGTATTTGAGTATAGTGCCTTTAATGCTTTAGTGGGCCATATTTCCCCGTCTCTGAGCTGTTGTATGAATCTTACTGGCCTTTAACTGGGTCTACATTTAAAGTTTTATATATTTAGTTATTTTTGGCTGGACGGCAACAGCGGGGCCAGCCCTACAAACGCGAATGTCTGTGACTGATTGACCGAGTGACCGAGTGATGAAGTTACACCATTGGTCGGCCGAGTTATGAAGTTACACCATTGGCTGGCCGGATCACGTGTGTTAGGTCCAGCCGTATACTAGGTTTTAACCTGGTCCTGTTTTTTCTTAATTTGCTGCGTCCGACCCGATTAGGGTGCTACGGACGGGCGTTTCTCCGCTTCCGCTCCCGGCTGCGCCCGCGAGGTTTCCGCGCGAGGCCTCTTATGCCGCGTCTTTCCGCCGCGGGCTAAATCCGTTAGCGGGCGCATTGATTCCGGAAGCGCGGGCGGCGGCGGCCGCGTAGGAGAGCCGCGCGCGCGCGTGTGTGTGTGTGTGTGTGTGTGTGTGTGTGAGAGAGAGAGCGCGGGTCTGGGGATTTCCCCTTTCTGGATCGTACCCTTCTCAGGGCTCCCCTACACCGGTCTGTCACACATGACAACAAAGCCAGTGCAGAAATGAAGGGGAACGTTGAGTTAATTTGAATCAATGCTCCCCGGGACACCGGAGCACAAAGAAGCCCTCCTTTACAACCGATGGACAAAAACCTCTTTCACTGGAAGTGCATTAGCGTTGACTCAGCTAAACTGTGCATAAAGAAACACAATGAACGGGAGTGCAAGGATTTTTTGCCTACTGTGGATCTATTTCAGGGGAGGTGGGGGGCACAGGTGGGGGGGGGGGGGGCGGGGGTTACTATACATATTGAGGAGGTGGAAATGTACAGAGACACAAATCTTCCAAGTTATTTATCACGGGGAGGGGGAGCTGTGGGGGACTGTGTTCAGCCGACGCGTAGCCGAAGCGTGTTCCGTCAGTCAGTGCTCAAGTTCTAAAAGTAGGTGTCGGTGTCAAACATATTAGAACGAGAAACAAAAAACGTTTTGTAAAAAAAAAGAAAGAGCTTGCTGTCTTTGTTTCGGGGCGAACGTTCGATGTTGCACATCCAGGAGCCTCGAGGCCGTGATAGCTTCGGGCCTCTTACCTCTCTTACGTTCTCTCAGACCCCTCCGTTTGACGGACAGGCCCGCCTGCCTGGCGCTCAGAGGTTCCAACGTGTCATTTAGCCCTCATTGATTCTTCCTCCTTTTCACCTGGAAAGGGTTAAAGCTCTGACCTCGTTGACATCAGAGTCAGCGCGCTTCGCTGCCAAGTCAAATATGCAACTCGCCCGCCTAGAAAAGGGAGGGGAGAAATTACGAAGAAGAAAAAAAAAATACCGATTGGCATCTGTCCCAGATGAGGTCAGGTAGTTAACCCTTTCAGCTTCCAGCTCGTTGGTGTAGAGGCTGTCAAGTAGATTTATATTTTGCCCTTAAATCAATGGCTAGCTTTGCGAACGGTTATTTTCAGCCCAAACACAGCATGTCAGTTTTCTTTAACACCACTGAGCAAGACAGACAACTGATTCCTGTCAGCGGTTTTCATTATAAACACTCCAACAGGCCGACGATATGAATGTAAATAATTAATAGGCTATGAATGCCTCGTTTGGCAGGAGAGACAATTGAATCTCATGCTTGCGTTCTCTCTTTTTTCTCTCTCTCTTCTCTCTTCCAGGTAATGTTGCACATCTCTTTCTCCGTTTCTCTCCCTCCCCACCCCCTCACCCCTAACCCCCCCCCCCCCCACCCACCTCCCCCCCCCCCGTCCTCACCCCCCCACGAGAGAGCGGCTGGTTCCCGCACGGCGCCGGGCCGTGGAGGCGGGCAGGTGGACGCAAACCCCAGCCAGCGGGAATGACGTTGGCCAACCAAAAAGGATTCCCGGGTTGACGGCATGAGAATTCAGCGGCAGCAGAGGGGTGATGAGCACCACTGGGCTTGTTGCCCCCTGTCTGGGGCAACAGTGTTCGGAGCTGCTGCAGGGAGGGTTTGACCCGGGTGCAGATCGCGGCGCTCTGGATGTGTGCGCTGAGCTGATCCTCACTCTTTGCTCTAATTGCAACCAGCACCTTAGGCCGTTCGGCAGGATTGTTCCGGATGATTGTTATATATAAATTATGTAAACATGATTATTGGAATTTGAGAGGGAAGGTGTGTGCGTAGTTGTGTGTGTGTGTGTGTGTGTGTGTGTGTGTGCACGTAGGTGTGTGTGTGTGTGCATGCATGCATGCATGTAGGTGTGTGTGTGTGTGTGTGCGTGCGCAGAGGTGTGTGTTTATGTGTGTGTGTGTGTAAGCTAAGAATAGTTGACTGCTTTATTCCCTCTGTCAGTACGGGACAGGTGTACCTCCCATACACACCTGCCAGAAGCTACCCTGCCCTCACCTGTATCAGTGCCAGCGATAAAGACTGCACGCACACACACACACACACACACACACCCATACACACACATGCACGCTGTAATTCGCAGTACACAAAAGTTAATCTCTGACCTTTCTTCACAAGGTTAAGAAAACATTTGGGTACACAGTTCTTCCAAACAGAGTACATGGAACAAATAAATAACATAATTCTAAAAAGACCATTAAGGTTAATACAGTTTTATAGCTGTAATAAAATACCTGCCTTTTCCGTGCATTTTATACTAAATTACCGAGATTTATAGGGATGTTAGTGCACATTTTAACTAGAGCAATGGCAGATACAGTACTTTGTACTGGGATTACACATCTTACTTTTGTACAGTATGGTGTTGCTATGGGAGTTAGTCCATTTACTGTAAGATTGATATATGGTTTCTGGCCACCTTGCAACTCGACTGAAATTGTTGCAGGGCGACACTTGCGCTGAAATGCGGCGTAACCTGTTAAGCGTTAAACGTGGCTGGCTGCCTCCACATTTTCCGTGCCTGTGTTTGTAGGTCATGCGTACCTTGGATTTATCGCGTACGCTTAACATCATCTATCATTGCGGAAGAGGTACAGGCTCAACTGCTTGGCAAACAGACGTCCAGACGAAAAAAAACAAAAAAAAAAAACATGGCCTGATGTTGTAAGATAGTCGCAGCGCTGATTGCGTGTCTGCACACATTGCGTGGGACACACAGTGCTACAGCGGGCCTCAGCTGTGTCTCGGAGAGCGACGGCTCGAGGACAGGCGCACCTTCTGAGCGCGACGCCGAGAAAGTTTGAGGCTCATTTTTAAAAGGCAGAGCGAACCTCTGCAGCCGAACCGTTTTTTTTTAAAATACAGGATTCGGGTTACGAGGTCAGATACGAGGGGAGTCAGGCGAGCGGGTTTTTGGAGGTGCGATCTCTCTCTCTCTCTCCTTCCGGAGCTGTGCTGATCTGTTAGCTCTGTGGAGCTGCAGAGACGGGCGGCGTGGCAGATGTATGCACACTGAGGGACTGAACGCATATTAAAAAGGGCCCCGCACTGTCCTTTTCCTATTGGCTGTTTGTGTGCTGGAGCGAAGCTGTCACTGTTTGGAGTGAAATGACAGAGGTCATCTCAGACTGAATTCTCAGGGTGATAGGGTCCTTTTCCGCCCGCAAGACATTATTTCCTAGGGTCAGGTCTCCCGAGCTGAAGAAAGCGTTTCCATGTTTATTTATGTTCATTTCCGGTAGTCATTTGTGTGTGAAACCTCCCGTCTCTTGTAGCTACAGAAGGGAGGAAACAGAACTAATTTTGTCACAGAGAAAATTGATTTGTATTTTTATTTTGTGGGAAAAGCTCTGTTCAAAGCACAGGTGTGTCCAGTAGAGCTTCCTCAGGTCCCAGCAACCCTGCCACCCCTACACTCGAACTGACCGACGATCTGTCCCCAAACACCCCCCCCCTCTCCAAACTAGAGCGCGCTCAGCACAGCTCAGCTACGCTTTACCAATTATGAGCTTCCCAGCTGACCACCGACCTGTTTGTCAGGTTGAATACTGAAGCGGAGCAATCAGTTTGGGCTTGAAGGGCCATAAAGACGTCAGTCTCCGGCTGCACGCCATTGTTTCGCGTTGCCACGGATACCTGGCATCGTCCCAGTGGACATTGTAAACTTGAACAGGCGCGCACAGGTATTTGAAGAACAATTCGGAGTAAAACAAACAGATGGGGGGGATTATGATTGCCTGAGGGCCTTACGGTGTAAGACAAAAACAAAACAAAAAATAAAAAATAAAAAAATCAGAGCAGTTTATCTCAAGGCGTTCTTTCTGGCGATCGAAGGTTTCGCTGTTTTTTTTTTTTTTTTTTCTTGTGTACGAGGAACGCTCTAATTCTAATCTCAGTATTATCCCGTTTTCCCAAAAAATCTATTTCACTCAGGCTTTTGTCTTTGCTGGCTGCTTTGGAGATGAAAATGATGTTTATGTTTGAAATAATCTGCTGCCTTGTTTAAAGCACTGCAGCCATGAGATCTTTCCCTTCCTCATCTTTAACTGCAAACTGGTATATCTGTCTGCCTTTAATACAAGCAGCGAAGCAAGACAAAAGCGATCGCTCTCCCTTTCCTATCTATCTGTCTGTCTGTCTGTCTGTCTGTCTATCTATCTATCTATCTATCTATCTATCTATCTAATGTAAAACATGTTGGTGTGAATGTGTATTTTCACCCACAGCAACAGTCTCACCATGTGAAGGAGATCTCCAGGCCATCTGTTAGTGTGTATGAACTGCACGGGGCATCCGTCTGTGATTGTTCTGAGGCTGAAGTGTGGAGATCGGGGATTAATGTGCTGTTCCAGAATTCAGCGCAGCTCTGTCTCAGATGACCCTGCGTCTTTGGTTGTGCGGCTACCGGCCAGTTAAAGCAGCACCTAACGGTCTCTGTGGTTTACTGGCGTGGCAGCTCGGGGTATTGGGGGGGGGGGGGGGGGCGGGGGGCGTAATGTACAGAATCGCTGTGGGGCAGGTGAGAAGGAGAGAGAGAGAGAGAGAGAGAGGGAGATAAGACAGGGTCTTATCGGGGTGCATATGGATTGGACCCTGATTAAATGGGCTGGAATATAGAGCAAAGCAAGCGTCTCTGCAGCCTGTTGCTTCCCCGCTCTCTCTCACACACATCGCCCCCTGCTGGGTGAGATGGGACCAGCATCCCACGGGACGGAGAGAGAGAGAGTAGTGCACTGAATCGTAAAAAAAAAAAGGCATGTAATTAATTCAAGCGCTCTCTGAAGGAAGAGGAAGTTGAGCATGTCTAAATAGTGCTGGGGGAAAAATAAATAAAGTGAATAAATTAGAATGTCTTGACCTGGAGTGATCAGTCATCGAGGCATTAAATTGGACAACTTACATTTTTATACGAAAAGTAATTCTATTATTCCTTGGATTCTTGCATGTAACGTTGGTTCTGGAGGTCCGACCCAGTTCTGTCCCTGTATTTCAGAGAGGGAGCCAATTGGATTTTTTTCTTTTTTATCTTTTTTTTTCTTTTTTGTCGTCTGTGGGCTGGTTAAGGCCGCTAAGGATAGACGCTTCTAAATTGCCGATCTGTTTATGAGCGCTGAACGAACAGGGCTAAAAATAAGTCCCGTTGAGCTGAAAAGAGGGTCAGGCAGGAGCGTAGATTTTATTTATTATTTATTTTTTTAAGGAAAGCGTCCCGCGGTACAAGTGTTCCGCTCTCACCGTCAGGGGTGAGATGAACAGAACGACTGGAAGAGAGCGCGGAATTCGGCTCGCGCTGGCAGTTGATGTCGCGGCGTTAATACTTAATGCTAATGGCTCGGTAAAGTCGCGCTGCACTCCAGCACCACGCGGGGAGGCACTTACCCCCCCCCACCCCCCACCCCCGCCCCCCCACCCCCCCTCCAGTGCTATCAAAACCGGGACGGCCGCTGCTAAACTTCAGCCTCGCATTCCTGGTCCCCCCCCCCCTCCCCCCTTTTTTATTTTATCTGAGGCTAATTAGGGGAGCTCAGATCTCTGCCTTCTATCGCTCGCGCTATATACATTACGTCGTTCTTTTTTTTTTTTTTTAATTGGACGAATCGTTAGCCGTAGCGGCTGCGCGGCACGTAGCGGTTTGGATTCCTAGCTGATGAGTCTCGAGTCCAAAGTCCTGACCTGGGAGGAGGATGGGGGGGGGGGGGGGGGGGGGGGGGGGGGGGGGGGGGGGGGGGGGGGGGGGGCGGGGGGGGAATGCCCACCACTAATTACTGGCATATACTGCCTGGTTCTATCCCCCCCTCCCAAAAAAAAAAAAAAAAAAACGGCTGCATAATCAGCAGGGAACTTCCCCCCAAAGTTCCCCCTCCAGAGTTTTTTTTTTTTAATATGACCACATCAAAGCCTGGGCTGCTGAGATAAGCAACGATCCGCTGCCAGAGCCCAGGTCAGCCTCGTTAACACCGGGTCACGCTTATCGATAGACGGTCATGTTTTCATAATAAGGTCCTTCTAAATAGGGCATGGAGTCCTGAGCAGGAATCACTCATCAAAGACCTCGCTCTCTAACCATCCGCTGGCAGCCGAACACTACTACATCTCTCTTAGAAATATTAGGTTCTCGCTGCGTTGTTTTCAAAAAGCTTTTTGGTTCGCATTTAGTGTTCTTGACTGCTATCAAGAACTCCATCTTATGATTTGTGTTCAGTACATTTGCTCTGATTTGAAAATTGCAAACTTGAAAAAAAAGTCAATGTTGTTTGAAGATTAGAGGTGCAAAATTGATGTCGGTTTTCTTTCCTAAACTTTCTGTGTACACAAATGGTCTTTCTACATTTCAATAATAATAAATAAAATATATTCTTAGTATTAACCCAATCACTGCATCATGCATAGCTACAGGACTGGGATTAACCAGTCTGGGGCTATGAGTCCTTTACACACGCACAAACACACTCACACACACACACACACACACACACACACTGGTGGGACCTTTGATTTTTGGGTGTACCAGTTAAAAACTGGGTGTGCCTGTTGGGCCTGGGACTCCCTGAACCAAACATGTTGCCACCAGGACCTGTTCCTGCTTCCACACACACATTTAAAATCAAGACATGCTCGGAATGGTTTCTCCATGTGCCCAGATGCTGGTCCTGATGGATTAGTTGAACTGTTTATCCTGATGAATTTAGCTATGCTCTTAACTGTCCAGTTTGTCCAGGAATGCCCCTCTTAACTGAAATTGAAATAGGCCAGTTTTGTCAAAAGCTCCTTCGCTGTAGCAAATGTCACCCAAGACTGTACTGTAACACAAGACGGTGTCTTTGATAGTATATGCTTTGCTCATAGGCGTTCCTTTGCCTTCAGGTCTTAATTGGAGCAGACGGGCTTTCTTATCCTGTTGAGTCTTTAAATGAATAAAAAAGGCGCCCTGTGCCTTCCTCTCCTCCCCTCCGCTCTTATACGGGCTCCTGTAGGTTTTTATCACTTCATCCGTGTAAAAAATGCAGTGATATGTTAATGTCGGTGAAAAAAGTCTTCGGATCAAACACGGCGGATTCCTTTCTCCAGGGGGCGAGCAGCGTGGTTCTCCAAGCAGCCTGTCCCTTTGTTTCTCTCTCTTAATTGCTGAGGTGAACTCCGTGTTGGAGAAAGCCGTTTTTTTCTCTCTATTTGAAGGCAGCGGGGATTCCGCTTCGTGGCTATAAAATCATTCCCTTTGAGAGCGGGTTTGCATGGCAGCTGGATCGTATGTGTAGCGGTGGCCTACGTGCGCATGAACAGAAACAGACGCACGTTTTATCGAACCCCGTGGGGTAATTTGTCCTCTGCGTTTGACCCAACATAGCTGCTTAGGAGCAGTGGGCAGCCACAGTGCAGCACCCGGGGACCCAACTCCAGTCCTGAGGCCAGTGCCTTGGCCAAGGGGCTAATGGCAGGATTATACCTGACCTGACGTGCAAATCTTTCGCGTGTGGGGGGGGAGGAAACAGGGAGTACCTGGAGGTAAAAACCCGCGCGAACACGGGGAGAACACGCAAAACTCCACGCGGAGAGGCTCCAGGGGACCCAGAATCCTCCTTCTTTTGAGGTGACAGTGCTAACGGGGTTCACCGCTGCGCTGCCAGAATGCTTCCCTAACTGACAGTCAGCTTTCGACAGTTCCTCTGGGGAGCCCCTGTGCCTCGAACAGAGAGCCCCTGTCGATGAGGCGGTGATTCACCTGCTCTGTTCTGCTCCCTTCTTTGCTAAATTTACTGCCGTTGCATAAGCGACAAGTCGGGTTACACACGGCACGCCTGAACTCTGCTGGGGAAGCCTGTGCTAGCGTACCTCAGCGTAGCGTACTGTATGTACATAACTGTATGTCACAGGCATGTCTGTCCTGATATACGGTATAGCAGGTGACTGAGGCTGCCCTATTTCCAGACATCTCATAGAGCCTGCGAGTGCACAGGAGAGACAGTCTGTCTGTCTGTGTGTACACACGCTACTGACAGAACTTGGCAGTCTGCAGTTAGCCTGCAAGACTACGTGTTCGTTGCATTATTTAGTGTCTTAGTGGACGCCTGTAGACTTGCGTGCGGTGGCTTACATTAGACGTGTCTGCTAAGGGGCTTTTTACAAAGCAGTTCACGGTGAATTGGGGCTACGTCCTTCTGTTTGCAAGGGTGGCTTTCTCACCGCTGCCTTTGCTCTGATGAAGGAGTTCGGGCGTGGGTTGTTGGGACTGGGAGTGATGTGGTGGGGCTGCACCACAGCTTCGGGGGTTGGTAAAAGGCTTGTGGTATCAGGGCAGGAAGGGGGTCCCAGTCCATTAACTGCAGCTGCGGGGGTCTGTGCAAACCAGCTTTCTGACTGCGGCAGTGCAGTAATTCTGCTTTCCCACTGTAGTCAAACTCTCTCTGTTAGGGTCATGGGGAGGGGGGTGGAGTGGGGGGGGGCAGGGGAGAGGGTGTGCTTTTCTGCTGGTAGGGTTATACCACCATATTCACCCTCCTTTTGGAAATCGCAGTACGTTCATTTACAGAAAAATGGGGGTCGGGGGGGAGGTGGAGAGCAAGGATTGTGAATAAAAGAATAGACCCGAAGGAAGACAGTAGGTGAGGAAGGGAGAAAACAAAACAGGAAAAGCAAATTGTGAAAA